>NW_013666071.1:512010-530607 GCF_000517525.1 Limulus polyphemus | reverse complement strand
AAAAATTGAACAAAACTCACGACTCTCTTAAACATAATAAGTGTGATATAAGCTGCATTATGTAAACTGTTAAATAGAAAAATTGAACAAAACTCACGACTCTCTTAAACATAATAAGTGTGATATAAGCTGCATTATGTAAACTGTTAAATAGAAAAAATTGAACAAAACTCACGACTCTCTTAAACATAATAAGTGTGATATAAGCTGCATTATGTAAACTGTTAAATAGAAAAAAATGAACAAAACTCATGACTCTCTTAAACATAAGTGTGATATAAGCTGCATTATGTAAACTGTTAAATAGAAAAAATTGAACAAAACTCATGACTCTCTTAAACATAAGTGTGATATAAGCTGCATTATGTAAACTGTTAAATAGAAAAAATTGAACAAAACTCACGACTCTCTTAAAAAAAAAAGTCAATATATCTTGCCTCAGTCGTTATTTCTATAAGAATTTAAATATGACAAAATGAATTAATATTAACTTTTGATCAAAGAATAAGTCTGAATTAAAAATATACCTAGCAATTTAATATACTACTATTACTTATGCCGTACTGTTAGAATTCAGTATTTCATTACTTGAGTGCTTTTGATGTTATCGATATTTTCGGCCATAATACCAATGATATCTCACAAAGTTCAGTCAGCTTTGGAGATTTAGGTCAGTTCTAGCTCTAAATATTAAGCCAACAATGCAAAATAATACTTATGAAAAAACAGATAAAACCATAAAAAAAAAGAAAATAGTTGTATTAAACATTTTAACCAAAAACTGTTAATAAATGTAACATAAAAAAATGGTTTGGTTTTTCATGCACCACCGTAGCTTTCATGTTCATTGGAGACCTTTACATTAGTATTCATTTTAAAGACGCTGCTTCGACATTGTTGTAACAGCTGTCTCTTAAAAATAGTTCTGCTATTATTTAATATTGTTATCGTATAAGTGATTTACAATATTTAGCGGAATATCTTATTTCTAAAAAGAAAAAGTTTTGCCTGCAGTTACACCATATAATCGATGTAAAAAAAGTCTATAATTTTAAGCTGCCAAGTATATTCAACTGTTATCTATAGTTTCAGTGTAACTAGTTTAAAAGTACGTGTTAAAAAACAGGAACGCGTGGTATAATTAGTTCAGCATATCAGTTTAGTAACAAAATATGATTAATTCGTAGCTGTTTGTTTCTATTAGATAAATAATTTACGTCACAAGCCTTCTTTAATTACTCCACACTATATCAATAAAATATTAACGACTATCATTTATAACCCATGTTACTCTAAAACGTATTTTTATTAAAAGACCGTCTGCATAATCACAGGAATTTTTAACTTTATTTTTGAAACAATACTCGTCATCTCTGGAAGAGTATCACTTCATTGTTGGACTGGTAAATACGCTTAGATGACAAACTTATTTGGTATCCTATTATTGCATATTCGACTGCTTTTGTTAGCGAATTTCCATATTTATGATCTGTTAATCATACAGATATGTTCTTCTTTAGCATAGTAACACATTTTGTATTTGAATATAAACACGATATTGGGAAATAAATCAGAGATGTTCGGTGTTCCATTTACATTACGAAAAAAGTAAGTAAGATTAATTAGTACTTATCGGAAATCAACATACGTAAAAACTGCCCATCTATACTGTCCATGAAACCTAAAACACAGTTTCTTCTTTTATTTTAGTGCCGGATAAACCTATAAAACCAAATATTCTGGCTGTAATTTTGTTTCAGAACTATCTAGGATTTTTCTCCAACTTCTTGTGATGGTTTCATAAACTTCCAAACTTTTCTTTTATTAGATATATAGAGGTGAACTCATTTTTCAGGGGCAGGTTTTGCAGTTTCTAGATTACAAATAGTTGGGGTTTAATAGATGGAACCATTAGGGAAAGGTAAACACCTGGTGCGATAAGTGATTTATGTATAACGTTCCCCCTTTTTCAAAGAATCTTACAGAAGAACAGTAAGGTAAAGTCTGTGCGCTTAGTAAAGTGTTTCTACAGAAAGGATGTGTTACAGAGTCCTGGCCAAAATGTTTCCATACTGTTCTATATTTATATTATTGCCTACCTGCATGGAGTAGTTAATGAGTAAATGCCCGAGTAGTAATATAAAAGGTAACGTATGATCGAACAAACATGTACGAGTTGTTATTCTGGTCTGTATAAGTTGTTTTGAGCATTTGTTCGTCAAAACACACATACACACGTATTTTGTATAAAAGGATTTGCTTTTGGTATAATATTTTTCAAAATAGTTCAACGCTTTGTTCTGACAATTTCTCTGTACTTGGTGTAGAATCATGCTTCGTCACATGGCAGAAGTTATAGGGCATCAAATTGTTCGACTGTCCAGAAATGGTATGAAGCAAATGGACACTGCCAGAACAGTAGGGTACCCCCAGTGTACTATATCCATAATTCTGACACATCATCGGACTACAGGAAACGTTGTTCTAGGAAATTCTACTGGTAGAAGACGGAAAACTACTGCCCGAGATGACCACGTTTTGATCAGGTTAACACGTCAAGGTCGAAAGAAATCTTGCAACACCTTACGACAGGAATGGCACAAACACATTCATTCCAGGTTATCCAGAAGAACAGTGAATAATAGACTGACCAAACAATGTTATTTTGCGAGAAGGGCTATCTGCAAACCGATATTAACCATATATTCACCTCCGTCACTGTGTTACTTGGGAAAGACAGTACATCAACTTACAGTTAGGACATTAGCAACATGTCATCTTTTCTGATGTGTCCTGTTTCCAGCTTGTTATAGCTAATGGTAGGATTCGTGTTCATCGTTTTCCTGGAGAACAGATGAGGGAAAACTGTTTTTCGCACAGGGAACACACAGGAGGTGGTGCAGTACATGTTTGGCAGCTTTTCATCATGGTGTAAATAACTATTATTCATATCCTCCAGGGAAACGTCAATGGAGCCTCCTATAGGCACTACCTGGAGAAGATATTTCTGCCATATGCTAAGGCAAGGTTTGGGAATAGCTTTGTGTTCCAGGATGAATGACAATTCCATTGCCCACAGTGTGCGTATTGTACATGATTATCTCGACGTTACATGATTTTCATGGCCAGCAAAGTCTCCAGATTGTAGTCCCATTGAGAACTGAGCCAGACAATTGCCAACCACGACCCTAAACCAGCTAATGTAGCTAGGTTGCAGCACCTTCTAGTGACAAATTAGGATGAAGTCACGGTGGATTACATCAATAACCTCATCGACAGCATGCCACGTTGCCTTGCGGAGGTTATTACTAGAGTACGAGGAGGATCAACCAAGTACAGAATGTTTAATATGAACTGATATAAGGTTACAGACACTATGTATAATAATTAGATGTTATATTTTATCATTATATATGTTTTGGTAAGGTTTTATTGTGATTGTTGAGATGCTGAATTACACATCTATCTAAAGGTGTCTGATAAAATTGTTTGCTGTTTTAATAAATCGTTCATGATGTCCATATAACCTGTCTTATTATACAAATTACATATGTAGATGTTTAATATAACATGCATTTCTCAGTTTGACAGCGATAAGTGTACTTGTATTCCATCTTAATAATAATGATCATATTTGTTACAAAATATACAAACATTTTGGCCAAAATTGTACTCATCCAAATAAATGAAATCGAAGCATGAGGCTATTTTAGATCACATGAAACAATTAAAAACTACGTTTAGTACTAGTATACAATACCATTACTAGGTTGAATGTTAACCTTGGTTTTAAATTTATAAGACTATTTAATGTATTTCCACTACGTATAGGTCTCGTGATTAGGGCGCTCGACTCGCAATCTGAGTGTCGCAGACTTGTTCCTCGTCACCGAACATGCTTGCCCTTTCAGCCATGGGGGCGTTATTATGTGACGGTCAATCCTACTAATCGTTAGTGAAAGTGTAGCCCATGAGTTGGCGGTTGGTGGTGTTAACTATATGCCTTCCTTCTAGTCTATTCAGGAACAAACAAACTAACAAATGAAGCCATTACGTATAACCTAGAGAACTCATAAATTCCGTTTTCTCCTTAAGGTCAGAGTGATTTTTTATACTCTTGTAAATAAGGCTTTTTCTGGGAGCAAAAGCAAGCTGCGGAAGTATACATATTTGAGTTAATGTGAAAAGGTATCAGTCTTATTACATCCTACCTTTCACCATATCCAGTCGCTGTGTGGGAATACAAGATATTTTCGATAAAAATATGTAAAGCTTTTAGCGTTATTACTTACAGAACCCGAGTAATGTCATTACACCACCTTTTCTTATCACACTACGTCTGTTTATCACCAACAGTTAAGAGTAACGACGTATTAAACAGGTGTGGGGTGAAGAAAACGGTACAATGAAAATCAATAACATCTTTAGAAACTAGCATTTGCTAAACCTCACTGAACCAAAGTTGTCTAGAACTTCCTTAAAAGGACATAAAGAAATACCCCGCAGTATCACTGATGTACGTTATATAATGATCTCCTTTTTATTATATTAAATATGTATTCAGATAATGGAGTTATAATAGATTCAGCAAGTATATTTAAAAAACATAAATGTGCAAACAAAATCAAGTAGAATATTCCAGGTAAATGAATGCCTCCAACAAAAGCTGTAGGCTTAACACTAAGTAGGTTGTTCTAATGAGAAGTATTTATAAGAAGATAATTAGAGTTACAGGACGAAATACAATATCCTGGAGATAAGAAGTGTTCAGAAGAAGAACATTATGTACAAGAGAGCTATTAGAACAATGTGGAAATAAGAAGTGTTCAGAAGAAGAACATTATGCACAAGAGAGCTAATAGAACAACCTGGAGATAAGAAGTGTTTAGAAGAAGACAATTATGTACAAGAGAGCTAATAGAACATCCTGATGACAAGAAGAGTTCAGAAGAAAATAATTATGTACAAGAGACTAATAGAACATCCTGATGACAAAAAGTGTTCAGAAGAAAATAATTATGTACAGCAGAGCTAATAGAACATCCTGGTGACAAGAAGTGTTCAGAAGAAGATAATTATGTAGAAGAGAGCTAATAGAACATCCTGATGACAAGAAGTGTTCAGAACAAGATAGTTATGTACAAGAGAGCTAATAGAACATCCTGGTGATAAGATGTGTTCAGAAGAAGATAAGTGTGTACAAAAGAGCTAATAGTACATCCTGATGACAAGAAGTGTTCAGAAGAAGATAAATGTATACAAGAGAGCTAATAGAACATCCTGATGATAAGATGTGTTCAGAAGAAGATAAGTGTGTACAAGAGAGCTAACAGAACATCCTGATGACAATAAGTGTTCAGAAGAAAATAATTATGTACAAGAGAACTAATAGAACATCCTGATGACAAAAAAAGTGTTCCGAAGAAAATGATGATATACAAGAGAGCTAATAGAACATCCTGATGACAAGAAGTGTTCATAAGAAGATAATTATGTACAAGAGAGCTAATAGAACATCCTGATGACACGAAGTGTTCATAAGAAGATAATCATGTACAAGAGAGCTAATAGAACATCCTGGTGATAAGAAATGTTCAGAAGAATATAAGTGTGTGCAAGAGAGCTAATAGTACATCCTGATGACAAAGAGTGTTCAGAAGAAGATAATTGTGTACAAGAGAGCTAATAGAACATCCTGGTGATAAGAAATGTTCAGAAGAAGATAAGTGTGTACAAGAGAGCTAATAGTACACCCTGATGACAAAGAGTGTTCAGAAGAAGATAAGTGTGTACAAGAGAGCTAATACAACATCCTGATGATAAGAAATGTTCAGAAGAAGATAAGTGTGTACAAGAGAGCTAACAGAACATCCTGATGACAAGAAGTGTTCAGAAGAAGATAATTATGTATACGAGAGCTAGTAGAGCATCCTGATGACAAGAAGCGTTCAGAAGAAGATAATTATGTACAAGAGAGATAATAGAACATCCTGGTAATAAGATGTGTTCAGAAGAAGATAAGTGTGTACAAGAGAGCCAATAGAACATCCTGATGATAAGAAGTGTTCAGAAGAAGATAATTATGCACAAGAGAGCTAATAGAACATCCTGGTGATAAGATGTGTTCAGAATAAGTTTTAGTTGACATATATACGCTTATTTGATGTATATTGCTAGTGGGTTCGACTGTCACGGTTCTAATGACAGTGTATTATACTTATCTATCACGTAACCAATTATTATAATATATCACTTCTCCGAACATTATTATACGAAATATGTGGCGAGGGCAAGAATTAGTAAAGTTGTACATTAACATTATGTACTTAAAGTTCTGCTTATTTACACAAAACTAAAATCAAAGCATAATTGATTTTTAAAAAATAAACTACAATCTTTGTGATGCTGGACACCTAATTATGAGGGTCGGAACAAATTTGTTTTAGCGTAGAAGGTAATAATTATAAATACAGATTAACTCTGTACATAATAGAATGCTTTAGTAAACGTTCTCGCTTCACTAGATCACCTCAAACCTCTGGTGTTTTCCCGCTTTATAATTGTTTAGTTATTCCCTTTTATAGGTTCTCTTAAGAACGGTAGGAAACCAGACTCATTAATGGGTCAAGCTGTTTCTTTGCAGCCTCAAAGCTTTTGTTTGCCGACAATTATATTAGAAATTTGGTGAATTAAATCCAGATTTTCCCGCCATCCAGGCTGAAAGCACAATGGACGTGTCTAGGTTTCACAAGTTACGCGGGGTTTTCTGCTATCAAAAGACTTAATTAACAACATCGAGAAATTCTTGATCACGTGATCCATTGAACAATCCTTCTGTCTGTGATTTGTTTTATTCTCCACAGAATAGATTACCAATTTCAGTATGAGCGTGTGCAAATGAATATCTAGGCAGTAGTTTAACCTATTGGAGAGGCTACCTCAAAACGAGGTATTATATGCAAATTGTGTCTGAAGACGTTTTTATCATAATCAGTTCCAGCTTTGTATACGGTCTAGAAAAACAAGGAAAAGGGGGGGGGGGGTGGGATTTTAATCACTTATAATAGTCCATAAGGACAGGGGTTGGAAGAAAATCTTAATCACTTATAATAGTCCATAAGGACAGGGGTTGGAAGAAAATCTTAATCACTTATAATAGTCCATAAGGACAGGGTTGGAAGAAAATCTTAATCACTTATAATAGTCCATAAGGACAGGGGCTGGAAGAAAATCTTAATCACTTATAATAGTCCATAAGGACAGGGGTTGGAAGAAAATATTAATCACTTGTAACAGTCCATAAGGACAGGTTTTGGAAGAAAATCTTAATTAGTTATGAAACGTCATTATTCTATACTCCATGTGGCCACAATATGAAATATATTGTGGAAGCAATATGAATTATTCACGTCATTTAATGTATTATTAATTAGCCTTAATGTGATCCAATATTTATTTACCATGTCCAATAGTGTTTAAATTAGTAACAATCTAATCACAAGAAAGAATGTTTTCTGTGATCAACGACTGGGATGAACACGTCAAGTTATGTACGAAGAATCAAAGCACATGTCTTTTGACAAATTACAACTAACACAATGCTATACCAGCTTTCACATTGAAAATAACGTGATCGAATAAAGTAGTTTTTAATATTTTAAAATCACATAGAACATTTCTGGTAGTATGTTTTGTTACATTGCTGAACCGCTCTACACGGAAGACCATTATACAGGGGCATTTTTACAGACTTTATCATTACAATTATTCATGCAGCATTGTTTTCAGTTCGTTTGGAATTAAGCACAAAGCTACACAATGGGATTACTATGCTCAGCCAACCACGGGTATCGAAACCCGGTTTCTAGCGTTGTAAGTTGCCACTGGGGGCATTATTTTCAGTGTTATACATGCACTTATAAAAACATTCATCATAGTAATATAAAATGTGAGACATCGATGGTTAAATTTATTCTATAATGTGCTACCAATATTTTTATCCGATGAATGTAATACAAAATATTTAATCTTCGTATTTCTAGTCAGTTTTTGATCAGTCATAATCATATAGAAATGAATTATTTATTATTTTTCTTTACTAACATTTCGCCCTCCAGTGGCACAGCAGTATGTCTGCGGACTTACAACGCTAGAAACCGGGTTTCCATACCCGTGGTGGGCAGAGTACAGATAGCTCATTGTGTAGCTTTGTACTTAATTCCAAACAAACAAAACAAAAATAACATAAAAAAAAGCCCCCCAGTGGCACAGAGGTATGTCTGCGGAATTGAAACTCTAGAATCCGGGTTTCGATACCGTGGTGGTATTAATTAATCATTTTAAACAAAATATCGATGTGTAACCTTTCATATAATGAAGTTTTTATTTCAATTATCTTGGTTAAAATACGGAACTTTGAAAGAATTTGGGAAATATGCTAGGTAATTTTTGTTTACAGTGTTGTAAAATTCATTCTTTGTTAGGTAATTTTTGTTTACAGTGTTGTAAAATTCATTCTTTGCTAGGTAATTTTTGTTTACAGTGTTGTAAAATTCATTCTTTGCTAGGTAATTTTTGTTTACAGGGTTGTAAAATTCATTCTTTGCTAGGTAATATTTGTTTACAGTGTTGTAAAATTCATTCTTTACTAGATAATTTTTGTTTACAGTGTTGTAAAATTCATTCTTTGCTAGGTAATTTTTGTTTACAGTGTTGTAAAATTCATTCTTTGCTAGGTAATTTTTGTTTACAGGGTTGTAAAATTCATTCTTTGCTAGGTAATTTTTGTTTACAGTGTTGTAAAATTCATTCTATGTATATATTTCTGCCTTTTCACCAAGACAATTTCACGAATAAGCCATGAAATTTAAATATGGACTTAAGACTATTATGTTCCATATAAAAGAAACAACTTTTATTACTTCTTTCTCTGCCAGTTTCAATTCTGCATCATCTTTCCTTCGTTCATCTTCTCCTTTTTTTTCTTCACAATGTAACTGTTTTGATGATCTTATTTTTATTTAATCAAACGTGCTTCATTTTATATGTATCGACGCTTTATAATATTATTTCATTCTCTCGAGTTTTTTCGGATTCACCTACCTTTCAACTTTTACATTTCGATGCCTCCCAGTGGCACAGCGGTATGTCTGCAGGCTTACAACGCTAGAATCCGGGTGGGCAGAGCACATATATAGCCCTTCTGTAGCTTTGTGCTTAATTACAAACAAACAATATATTTCGATATTCTTCCTCTACTGCCAAGTTTGTTTTTCTCTTTTCATAACATCTCTTTTGCCTCTCTTTTTATTTTACAACTATTATCGTTGTTTTTTTGAGTTAATATTCACCTAATCACACATTTCTTCGACTCCTGTTATTCTTTCTAAACACCTCGTGTGTTTTCATTGTTTTAAGTAATTGAATTTAGGTGTCTTTACAACACTTCCGTAATTACGGTTCAGTTTTGATTCGATAATTCTTCTCCCATTTATCTTCCGCAAACTTAATAAAAGTGTACTTTAGCATAACATGGTAACGAATAAAAAAAGCTGAACGCCATAAAAAGGCAAGTTCCGCCAAAGGTTAGGAAAAATCATTATTTGAACTTTAAGGAGACGATGAAGCACTTTAAAATCAATAATTTATCACAATAACTTTAAATTTCGAATAACTAGAAATTTTGAACTGTGAATAAAAGTATTTAGACATCTTCAGATATTAAGTTTTGTTAAGGTAGCTTGGAAATGATACAAGCACAAAATTTTATTTGAATATTCAAATCTAGCAAATGTGTTTGTCGAAGAAAAATACATTAATGACAAACACCATTATATTAATAAACTATTTCAGTCCTATAGAAGATAATCACCAGAGCTCATCTTTCTACATTTGTTTAACACTCTGTAAGGGTTTGTTTGTTTGTTATGAAATTCGCGCAAATCTACACGAGGGCTATCTGCACTAGCCGCCCATAATTTAGCATTGTAAGACTAGAGGGAAGGCAGCTAGTCATCACCACCCACCGCCAACTCTTGGACTACTCTTTTACCAACGAGTAGTGGGATTGACCATCACTTTATAACGACTGAAAGGGCGAGCATGTTTGGTGTGACGGGGATTCGAACCCGCGCCCCGCAGATTGCGAGTCGAGCGCCCTAACCCTTTGTAAGGGAAAGACATGAATTGCTTTTCTGTTTAAGTAAACCCTCCTAAACATTTCCATGTACTTTGTAAGTTTAAAATGTGGTATCTTTTCTTTTCTGTGACACTTTGTTTCAGGGTACCGTATACTTCGGGCCAAGATGTGATAACGTGAATTACCACCATTTTTACATTAGCCATAAAATCGAAAGTAGCCATCTTGTATATTTCAAAGTTTCAGCACTAAATTTTTCAATAATAGTTTTCACTTCTGGAGAGTTACAACCTATATTACCAACCAGTCAGAAGAGGTGAATGAAAATATTGTATGGAAAACCTATTTTCATCTATAAATTTTATTCGATACCTTTCTAAGTACAGGCGAATTTTGATTTATAATAATTGTCACTAATAGTTAGCTAAATTAAACTACAAGTTTATGGTTTTCGTATGTACAGTCAATTAATTCGTTGCAATGTCAATTTATAGCAACCAGTAAAAACAGCCAGATACAGATGCAAGATCCACTTTTTGATACACTGTATACTTTGTTCAGAAAACTAGTCCAATCAAAAATTTAGATTAGAGATACACAGTATGCTACTTAAAAATAACCCACTACTTAATATACCACAAGCTGACAGTGAAGAAAAATATATTCAATGATTAATTGAATTGAATTTTCTTGAGGCTTTTAAGCTACACAAGAGGGCTACTTGTGATGTGTCCACCGCGAGTATCGAAATCCGGATTTTAGTGTTAAGCTGTTTATAAACAACGTAAACCTAAATAATTGTAATAATAAGTTAATCAGTACCATAAAACGTCTTCACATTTCTTGTTTTCTATATAACTTGGTTGTAATCTAAACCGTCATTTGTCCAAAGTCCCTCTGTGTGTGTCCGCTTATAACTGGCGAATGGCCGGACCGATTGTCACCAAACTTGGAATGTACTGATAAGATTTCGAAGGGAAGTGAATTATACTGGTCAGTGCTTAGATCTGACTCCTTATGTGCTTCAGTGACCTCTTATGTCTTTCCTACTTGACTTTAAAAAGTAAGAACAAAACTGCGTATCAATTTGTTTGTGAGTTTATCATGGTTATGTGTTGGTTGCTTCAAAATAGAAGATACGAATTTATTTCTAACTTTACCTGGTGTATAAATAGTTAGAACGCAGCTTTAAAAACAACGATAAAAATATATGGAGTTGAGACAGATCTCGAAACCCATATTCAAACTTATGTTTTCGTTATAGCATAATAAATACTTGATCCGGTAGATGTCGTCATCTGTCATCTTTAAAACGAGTTTATCCTTCAATCGAACTTACAAACCACACACAGTTATTGGAATATTTTGTTTTTGTTTCAACAAGAAAATTCTAGTCCACTTCAAGCGCATTTCTAAAGTCCATCAGAGCGTTTGATCAAACTTTTCCGGTTTTTTTTATTGGTTTAAAGCCTCTTCGTATAATTCGAAACAAATTAAGCAACATAGGATAAGCTAACCAGCTTAGACCTGCTGTCTCGAGCTGCATCAACTCTCGTGAGCCAAATCTGGTCATTTAGAGGAAATATCATCTTTTCAACTCCATCTGCGTTTGAGGCTGTTGGACATTCGAGTTCCGGTTTATTTCCTGGTTTACAAGTACATGCTTTTTAGCCCCCCCTTTTCTATTATTAATTATTACTCGTATACGTAATGAACTTTCAAGTTATGTCATTTAGCACTCATGTAGTGATTTTTATAATACACATCCATAGAATGTACGAACTGTTCATCATTATTGGCTCGTGACAAAAGTTTTACTATCAAAGTCCAAATAGGTTTGAAACTTTTAAAACCAGGAATTCTTCCAAGAGCAAATGGCAATTAAAATCCACTAAGAATTCAACAATGCTTGAGAATATTAATATTTGGATGTAACTTAATTCATTTATAACCTGGAGTCCTTTTAAGGGCGGGTAAAAACAAATCCGACGAAAATAACAAGTTAAATCCACTAAGAATTCATCCAGTATGGAGAAACTTAGCGTTTGGACGTACTTTAATCCTGTTATAACCTAGGGTTCTTGCAGATGGGATAGTCTGGCGAATTCATTAAGGATTCACCTTGTTTTGGCGGATTTTAGGAGAAAAGGGGTGCGTTTATGAGTTCAGAAGACTAACAACTGGTCAATAAAACGAAACTAGCTTTTCAGACTGTCTTAGAGAGTAACATAATACACTTAACTACGTTAGGTAGGGAAAGGCAGACGTCGCTGCAAAAACCACTTGTAGAAGTTTTAAGTATACTGGGCCTCAGTGGCACAGCGGTATGTCTGCGGACTTACAACGCTAGAAACCGGGTTTCGATACCCGTGGTGGGCAGAGCACAGATAGCCCTTGTGTAGCTTTGTGCATAATAAAAAAACAAACAAACAAACAAAAAAAAACAATAAGTATACTGGCTTATCAAAAGGATTCTCTTACACACCTCGTAAATTTTATGACTTAGCCAATTATATCGGTATTCTTCAGTGACTTTGTTGACGTTTATTACTTTCTTTATTTTATTTTAGATCACATTAACAGTCACTGACGCATTTAACTCGATTTTTATTGCAGTAGCCTGAGATGGTTGAATTGAAGGTATTATAACCCAATATATAATACACAAAGGAATATATTCAAGCTGATGCACGTTCCTACAACAAGCCTGCAGTATCAGTGTAGGAACTGGTTGGTAAAACATCACCAGATATTACGTTTACCAATCAACAATACTGTAAACCGAAAGTAAGATATCTACTATAATCAGAGTGGTGCGAACGTGTTCGTTTATTCCAAATAGTGGAAGAGGAGAGTAAGTGGAAAGGGGAGTTTGCTGAATATCTTACTAAGTGGAGAGAGGGTTTGTTGAATATCTTACTAAGTGGAGAGGGGAGTTTGCTGAATATCTTACTAAGTGGAAAGGGGGTTTGTTGAATATCTTACTAAATGGAGAGGGGAGTTTGCTGAATATTTTACTAAGTGAAGAGGGGCTTTGCTGAATATCTTACTAAGTGAAGAAATGAGCTTGTTTGATATCTTAATGACTAGAGCAGCCGTTTTGGATATCTTACTGCCATCTTGTGTACTGTTTGATTGACTATTAACTAGTCTTAAAATTCCAACAAGTGTTGTTAATGATAAAACAACTCAGACAAGCTCTAGTTGCTTCTCAGTCTCATCAGATATTTACTGAACAGGATAATTATGACAATTTATGTTGAAGTATGTTAATATTACGTGTTTCAACTGTTGAAGTATGTTAATATTACGTGTTTCAATTGTTAAAGTATGTTATTATTATGTGTTTCAACTGTTGAAGTATGTTAATATTACGTGTTTAGACTGTTGAAGTATGTAAATATTGCGTGTTTCAACTGTTGAAGTATGTTAATATTACGTGTTTCAACTGTTGAAGTATGTTAATATTACGTGTTTCAACTGTTAAGTATGTTAATATTACGTGTTTCAACTGTTGAAGTATGTTAATATTATGTGTTTCAACTGTTGAAGTATGTTAATATTACGTGTTTCGAACTGTTGAAGTATGTTAATATTACGTGTTTCAACTGTTGAAGTATGTTAATATTACGTGTTTCAACACCAGGAACGCAAAATCGTGGGGGGAAAAAAAGTCCGGTCCTGTTCATAAGGTAAATATGTTCATTATTTAAGCATTACCTCAACACTTTAGCTTGATTAGCTTCGTAATTCGAGATTGCTCAGTTTCTAGTAATACTTTGCTAGTTTACCTAAATACTTATGTTATAAATATACGAAAACTAATTGAAACGCCTAACAAAAAGGAAATCAATAAGAAACTGTTGCAAATCCAAAATCGCGCATGATTTGGGGGTTAAGCATAAAGATAAACAATGGGCTACCTGTACAGTGCCCACCACGGGTATCGAAACCCAGTTTCTAGCGTTATAAGCCTTCTGACTTACCGCTACGCCAATGGAGGACTCACACATGAGAAAATGGATGCCACAGCCAAATAAACAATCTTTGGAGATGTCTCTGTTGAACGTAAGAAACCGAGATTAGAAAACGGATTGGAACTGAAATGTAACGGCAATTCTGCTCTTGATCCGTTATATAGAAAAATATTTTAACTGAAATGTAACGACAATTCTGCTCTTCATCCGTTATATAGAAAAAAATATTTTAACTGAAATGTAACAGCAATTCTGCTCTTGATCCGTTATATAGAAAAATATTTTAACTGAAATATAACGGCAATTCTGCTCTTGATCCGTTACATAGAAAACAGATTTTAACTGAAATGTAACGGGAATTCTGCTCTTGATTCGTTACATAGAAAACAGATCTTAACTGAAATGTAACGGCAATTCTGCTCTTGATCCGTTATATAGAAAAATATTTTAACTGAAATGTAACGGCAATTCTGCTCTTGATCCGTTATATAGAAAAATATTTTAACTGAAATGTAACGGCAATTCTGCTCTTCATCCGTTATATAGAAAAAATATTTTAACTGAAATGTAACGGCAATTTTGCTCTTGATCCGTTACATAGAAAACAGATCTTAACTGAAATGTAACGGCAATTCTGCTCTTGATCCGTTATATAGAAAACAGATCTTAACTGAAATGTAACGGCAATTCTTCTGTTAATCCGTTATATAGAAAAAAGATTTTAACTGAAATGTAACGTGAGTTCTGCTCTTGATCCGTTATATAGAAAACAGATTTTAACTGAAATGTAACGGGAATTCTGCTTTAACGGATCAAGTGCAGAATTCCCGTTACATTTCAGTTAAAATCTGTTTTTTATATAACGGATCAAGAGCAGAATTCCCGTTACATTTCAGTTAAGATCTGTTTTCTATGTAACGGATCAACAGCAGAATTCCCGTTACATTTCAGTTAAAATATGTTTTCTATATAACGGATTAACAAACTGACGTTTAATAGCAAATTCTAGCCAAGTGTTGAGATACAATGGGATTTGTTATCCTAATTTCTCGTTTGTTATTCCCGTTACATTTCAGTTAAAATATGTTTTCTATGTAAAGGATTAACAGTAGAATTGCCGTTACATTTCAGTTAGAATCTGTTTTCTATATAACGGATTAACAGCAGAATTCCCATTACATTTCAGTTAAAATATTTTTTTCTATAAAAGTTGCATCACCTTAATAAACACAGCTTTCGCCAAGTCAGTCATTACAAGAATTTGACCTAAAAAAACGAGAAAACACCGAAACGGTGATTTTGAACATAGCGAATTTCACTTTTAGACATTAAAAATAATTAGAATAATATGTCATGCAGATCATCACAGGACCTAACTCGAAAATATAGTTTTTTAGGTATGAAAAGTTTCCTTTAAGCCTTATGTAAAGAACCATAACAAAAACTAAGCCTTACCTGAGCGTTTATCTAAAGTATCCATGGTAACCAGAGGGTTATTATTTAAAAGTGAGATCAAAGGAGCAGCGATGAGATTTTATATTAAAAAGTTATCTGAATATTTTTTTTCCCCGTCAGTTATGATTTTTAAAGAAGGAACAAAATGGTAAATGTAACACATTGTGTCAGACTCACGCTCCTGGTAACGACGGTCATCAATCTTGGTACTTCGGAGATGAAAATTAGTGTTCACTGAAAGAAATGACTGGTTACTTTCGAAAAATTGTTAATATTACGTTTTTATTTAAAATAAAGGAAAATGTTTGTTATTAATTGCTTTTCGGTCCATTGAAGTTTCTCAGTAGTATGTGATATTCTCAGAATCACTTCCTTGCCTCATATTTTTTTCTATCAATCTGTCTCAAGTTCAACCCGTAGCTCAATATATTCTTATTCCAATGCACCGCCTAAAGGATACAATAGAATATTTAGAACTGTAATTCGACAGTAAGCCTTTTATCCTAACTATTTTTCAAATATATATTTTTCTTTAATTTGGTTTTTGTATGTTAAACGAAAGGGTATGCTAATTATTACTCCTTTTTAAAACGGGGGGGGGGCTAGGTGTAGTCAGCTGATTAGCATGCCGGACTGCACATTGAAAGGTCCAAGGTTTGAGCCACTGTAAACGCTCCGTATTTTCGATTTCGGAGCGTAATAACTTGACACTCAATCTTGTTATTCAGTTAAGTTGTTGTTGTTTATTATTAAGCACAAAGCTACACAAAGGGCTATCTGTGCTCTGCCCACTACGGGTAACTAAACCCAGATTCTAGCATTGTAAGTCCGCAGGCATACCGCTGTGCCACTGGGGAGTAATTCAGTTAAGAATAGCCGTATAGGTGCCGGGTGCTGCTGATTGATTGTCTTTCCTCTGATCAGCTATTCTAATTCAAAGGTGGCCGTGCCTGAATCCCAGGAGTCATTAATCTGACCGTTTAGCTACTTTTCAGGTTGAAAATACCAAAATCCAATACTAAACACTTGATAAAAGAGGATATGGGGGGGGGGGCAAACAGTAAAATATTACAGACACAAACAGACATATTTTCTTGTGATAAAGATTTCTCTTAAAACATAGAAAACTATAAGCAAACAGCACAAAGTTTACAGGTAAACACGATAGGATCATGCCAAACCACCTGCAGACCTAATGGAAAGAGAAACATTATTTACAACATCTCTTGTGAATGTGAATTCTAATACATTGGAGAAAAAAAAATAAGACCATCAAAAGTATGGATTCAGGAGCACAAGAGATACAGGAGGTTTTGTAATACCGATCTATCTGAAGAAACAAGTACTGAGTAATATAATTTTTTTTTGTATTGCCAACGTTCAAGAACATATATATATATGTGTATTTGAAAACGCTTGAAGAAAAATCGTGTAGAACTGGGAAAAAAAAGAATGTGTCTTTATTGTCCTAAACACGAATCCAAGGACCTGAACATTTTTCATGAATGAGAGTAATGGTTTCTGGCTTATGCAACTAAATATTTGTAACCATAACAGGAGTTTAATGATCACGATCAATACAATATGTACTTGAATATAGGTTTGAATGTGTGTCATCGTTGTTTTACGTGTACTTCCACTGTTAATAAACCAATAAGGCTTCGTTGCTCATGATGTTGCGATAGGTTTACTTTTAACACCACATTCTATTGGATAACGTTCCTTATTGTAAGTTTCTGGATCCAAATATCAGAGTATCTCACAAGAGAAAAAAACAATTGTTATTGGGCTACACTTCAAAATGTCAGCTCATTTAGCAAAGGTTTGTTTGTTTCAGGATTTTGTGCAAAGAAAGATACACAAGGACTAAAGCACCATGGCCGTCCCTAATTTCAAAGAGATAAACCAGAGGAAATGCAGCCACGACGAACTCTTGGATTACCCTTTCTGAATAAATTGTGAGATTTAACTGTCACTCTTATAATCTACCCACGCCTCCAAAGTGCATAACGAGATTTCGGCAACGGGTCACGAACAAAGAATCCTCCAATTCACAGTCCAGGCGCGCTATACCACGATCTTCCCATTAGCAACGGATACGTTGTGTAATGATTAACAGAAGTTGAAGTAAAACTGATAAGACGACTATAGGTAGGCCTAAGTAATCAAAAATAAAAATCACGTTTAAAAAAATGCTATTCAGTAAAATGATTCTTTAATAAATCTTTGTTTAGGCTTTACTGGAGTACCTTTTTGTATAAAACCTTGAAATTCAATCATGGGTAAGATTATTTTCCAATCAGCTATACCAGACACACACACACAAGAAAACTTTTAATCGCCAAGTTGAAAAACCTGACTTATTTTTTTAAACATTTTCAATTACAGATGGTGAATAATAGAACATTTTTTATGTTTTTGAATGTTACTCTACTAAAGCTAGATCCCGAACTGAAAGACTCGTAATGAAACTTATGTACAGAGTATATTTATAAAGAAAATAAATTTAATAGGTTGGACTGTATCGAAAAGAAAAGAAATTCTCCGTTTTTTTTTATGGAAAATATAGAGATTACTGTTTTCAGATTGCTATTAGATGGTCGATCTGTATTTAGTTTTTTAATATCTCGTGAAAGAAAACCAGAGTTGGTTTTTAATGAATTCAGAAGCAATACTGATCTGGACATTGAGTTTCGAATTTGTTGAGTCTAGTCTTCAAGTCAATTTCTTTTTTTAATAAAGGGATATACGTCTACGTTTCTGTTTAGAAGGCAAATGTTTTGAATCATCGAATCTTTTAAAGCAGTCTCAAAGTCAGTTTCTTTAAAGGGACGATATATATATATCTATATGTCTAGAGGTCTCTGTTTATATTTATATATATATGTGTGTGTGTCTAGAGGTCTCTGTTTAACGAGAAGATGTTCTACTGGAGTTATCGAATCCGTTGACCCAATATCTTCATAATGTGTTTTATTTATAAAAATGGCAGATATCGGGAGTTTAAAATAATGAGAAGCGCCCTCT
>NW_013666071.1:510220-511324 GCF_000517525.1 Limulus polyphemus | reverse complement strand
TAATCATTAGTTTGACATTAAATATTTGGTTAACTTCATAATGTGTTTTATTTATAAAAATGGCAGATATCGGGAGTTTAAAATAATGAGAAGCGCCCTCTAGAGCGTGAAGTACAGCTACTTCTCTTCTGTGGGTTTTATGTATATTAGTTCAACTTCAGTTTTCCAAAATTATATAACCAGAATAAATGAAGCTCATTTAATCATTAGTTTGACATTAAATATTTGGTTAACTTCATAATGTGTTTTATTTATAAAAATGGCAGATATCGGGAGTTTAAAATAATGAGAAGCGCCCTCTAGAGCGTGAAGTACAGCTACTTCTCTTCTGTGGGTTTTATGTATATTAGTTCAACTTCAGGGCTTCATTTATTCTGGTTATATAATTTTGGAAAATCATTTAATCATTAGTTTGACATTAAATATTTGGTTAACCTAATCCACCAGGTGGCGGGGTGAGATGAATGAATCTTGAATATGTATAGTGTTCCTAAATGACAATTTAGTTCTAATTTAACACAATAGAACCTTTGACTGTGATAAATTGAAAAAATTGTCGATTGTAAGCCATCAGATATTTTATGATTTTGTCTTTAAATAGAGTATTATTATGTCTCAGAGACTTAAGCCATTGCATATCTATAGGCTCTATCTTTGAGTACAGTACGGCTATGTCTTAGAGAGGTATTCCAATAGATATGCATATGGTTTGTCTTTGAATGGGATACTGGCATAACTTAGAGAAGTAAACTATAGCTTTTATCTTTTAACAGAATATTGTTACATTATAGATTTATGTAATTACATATATAGTGTTATCTTTCAAATGAGTCTTATCTTTCAGAGAGTTAAGATTTATACAATATCATGAAAGTGGTGGACTTGGAATATTTTGTTTTCACTGCAGCTATATGGATTTTTTAAGTTCATATCTTTGTTAAAACATTTAAATAGAGATAGAAATCGAACCACTGACGTATAAAAAACCTTTCTTAATGATATAAAATTGACAATAAAAAACAACACGATTTTTATTACTGATATTAATGTTTTTAACTGCGAAAAAATTAACTGTTTGTTTGTTTGTAATTAAGCACAAAGCTA
>NW_013666071.1:504734-509263 GCF_000517525.1 Limulus polyphemus | reverse complement strand
TAACCACCCCGAAAAAATGCACATCACGTATAATAGTTACACGTGGAAGGTGTTAAAAAGGACATCGACATGTTTTTTTTGCTTCAAAACCAAGTGATTTCTATAATCAGGGCATTAACAACCTGATTGTAAGATGGAAAAGCATCATCGATGAGAATGGAAACCATTTCATTTGATAAATGCTGTGTTTTGATATACAAGTTGTTTCGGTTTTGTCATCTAAAAAAAGCGACATTAAATACTTGACGACTTTATATATTTTATATCTTCCTGACCCCTGGGTCTTTCGGCAAGAAAACGAACGAAAAGTTACCGTAATTTCAGAAATATGAAGTCCGAAAAGATAGCATTACACCCACAAAACTGTTAATAGTTATGTCACAGTTAACTATATAACAGAAACATGTTGATGTATTCATTACACGAAATGGGTTTATTACAGATGGAGTAATAAATATTTCGTAAGACGATGAGAAACAAAGTTTATCTGAAACCCTTTTTATATATCCGCTTCAGACAACCTTTTGTATTATTGGCCAGCCAAGCTGACGAATTCTGGTATTTAACGAAAGGCCTCTTGGGCAGTGCTTGCGGGAAACAGAAAATAGATCTGCATTTGATATTTTACACACCTCCATTTTTTTACACACGTCCATCTGAAATGGACAAATTATAGGAATATCAAAGAATGCCATCCGCAGTTTACGTAATTTTTATCACAAATGTTAGGCCTCGTGGTTTCCAGTGCATCTGCAGCTTTTGGCGTTTAAACCGAAAGAAGGACTCAATTCGTTATCTTCTATGGGTGTGAAACAGGCTCAGTTCATTACCTTCCATGGGTGTGAAACAGGCTCAGTTCATTACCTTCCATGGGTGTGAAACAGGCTCAGTTCATTACATATTATGGGTGTGAAAACAGGCTCAGTTCATTACCTTTCACGGGTGTGAAACAGGCTCAGTTCATTACATATTATGGGTGTGAAAACAGGCTCAGTTCATTACCTTTCACGGGTAATAAAATGTTTTGTTTTGATATATAAGTTGTTCGGGTTTTTTTAATCCAAAAAAAGCGACATTAATTTCTTGACGACCTAATATAATCTGTAACGTGAGATGTGCTTCTTATACTCTGCTAAAACCGATTTATTTACTTTATACTTTCATTTTTATGTTCCTGAATTCTAAATCTCCGATTTCTATACGTTTAGCCGTAATACACTCGACCACAGACACAAGAAATTTTGTAAATTACACGTTTATCAACTTGTTCTAGTCTATCTTTTACATCCGAGAGATAATTATCTAGTTTA
Organism: Limulus polyphemus; assembly: GCF_000517525.1. Lineage (NCBI taxonomy): Eukaryota > Metazoa > Arthropoda > Merostomata > Xiphosura > Limulidae > Limulus > Limulus polyphemus. The sequence continues at coordinate 507,953 of NW_013666071.1, read as the reverse complement.
CAGTATGGAGACAAAGTTACTCTACAATCTGGTTATTGTTATATTATGTTACCTACTCTTGTTGACGTGTCTTCAACATATGGTAAGCAAACCCTCACGTCATCAGCTTTAACATTTCCTTTTACCTTTCTAAATGATGACACACGTAACTTATTTCTATGTTTTTTATAAAACCTTTCAATAATCTCGGGATCACAACTTCTGTTTCTAGCTACATGTTTCAAAAAATTAACTCTGATCTTAAGTCACAATCGTGAGTACAGATTTTGAGTGTTCAAAATACAAACGTGAAGAAGGTGGATAATTTTTGTTGTCATGAGTGACAGGATCTGTTATGCGGTGAATCGACCACATTCAGAGAAGCCCATTAACTGTCATGTTTGGGAAATTCAACTGACCCTCTTTTTCCATCTCCAGGGTGAATCAGATAGCAGGACTAACCGAATTAAGATGACCTTCAAATGTTTCGTTGTCACTCGGCCACACCAAAAACGTGTCATCTATTTACTTTAACCACATTATAGGTTTATCCTCAAAGTATTTAATGAGTTCATTTTAAACAGCTCAAATAACAGGAGAGACAAAGGAGACTTCATAGCCAAACAACTCACATAACAGTGGGAGGCAAAGGAGATCCAATAGCCAAACAACTCTCATAACAGTAGGAGGCAAAGGAGATCCCATAGCCAAACAATACACATAAAAATGGAAACAGGGTAGACCTTATAGCCAAACAACTCACATAACAGTGGAGACAGGGGGAGACCCCATAACCAAGCAACTCACATAACGGGGGAGACTTGAGAGACCTCATAGCCAAACAACTCACATAACAGTGGAGACCTCATGGCCAAACAACTCTCATAACAGTGGATACCCCATAACCAAGCAACTCACATAACGTGGGACAAGGGAGACCTCATAGCCAAACAAATCTCATAACAGTGGATACCCCATAACCAAGCAACTCACATAACGGGGGACAAGGGAGACCTCATAGCCAAACATTTAATGTGTGTGTAAAGAATGTATTCTCTACCTCAAAACATGCTTTTGACACACACTCATGGGCAAACACCATGATTTCGCTCATCTCTAAAAGTGGAAGTGTCTTACCCTCTAGTAATATATTCTTAACACAACCAAGTGTCTCTTCAACTGGTATATTCGTGAACAGCGACAAAAAAGGCTAGTTTATCAGTTGATTACAAATTTATATCTGTGATTTTATTAACAAAGTCAGGATGAATGTTTTACAGTGCTTGTTTGCTTGTTTTGAATTTCCCGTAAAGCTACACGAGGACTATCTGCGCTAGCCGTCCCTAATTTAGCAGTGTAAGACTGGAAGGAAGACAGCTAGTCATCACCACCCACCGCCAACTCTTGGGCTACGAAGAGTGGGATTGACCGTCACATTATAACGCCCCCACGGCTGAAAGGGCGAGCATGTTTGGTGTGACGGGGATTTGAACCCGCGACCTTCAGAATGCGAGTCGAGCGCCCTAACCACCTGGCCATGTTTCACAGTGTAGTTATGAAAGTTGGTTAATTAAGTACGAATATGTTTGACAAATAAACTTCGTTATTGGACGGAATGACGATTCCCTGTTATCCACAACCGGACGATCTGGAGTGCCAGTCATATGGATTTTAGGTAACCTATGGATAAAATGTACCTTGAAGTCCTTTCTTTCTTTCGGTGTTAAAGTAACAGAATTTGTACTGCAATTTTCACTCCTTTATGAACCAATATAAATATAACCAATATATTCTGCAATATAGTAAGGTCTTTTTTTTTCACTTGTTCGTAAAAATCATTTTCTATAAATTCCTTACAACTTTACAGCCTTTGTCTGCCCTGGTAATTGCAATAGTAACATTTTTCCTGCAATTGACATTACTGTTCTTGCTCAACCTAACTTAAGTCTGGGTTTAGAAATCTGATTCGTTGGTTCATTGGCAGCTTCTGTTCTAACTGTAAGTTTTATCCCATCATCATTAGTAACTTCTAATTTTTAAAATATACTTCAGTTGAAATAATGAAATCCGTTTTGAAAGAAAAGTTGTTGTTAACCGAAAAACTTAAGCCTAATCTTCAAATTCCCATTTGTTGAAGTGACACAACCTCATTCGATAAATTAATTACTTTAGGGTTCGACAGTAATTTAGTTATGTATCCTTCAAGGCGGGAATCTCATCATCAGGTTTACATTTCAAACTTTGTTTATTAATTAAGTTATTTAGTTTATTTCTCTGTTTCTTCTCGTTAGTCACTCTTATCTTTTCACTATTTAATCAACTATACGAATCCAACCTGTCCCACAATACATTATGAGTGTTCTTGGTTAAGTTTAAATACAACTCGTATAGCTTAGCTTCTGTTAACGTCATGTCTCTTCTTTCTTCTTTGATAACCGTCCTAAGAACTTTTCCATGGGTTTGTTGTATAATAAATTTCACCTTTTTTACTTTTTAGATTGCATTTAATTTTAATACTGTCAGGAACTACTTAACACTTAACCGAAAAGTTCAGTTGAGTAAGTTTTTTTAGATGTTGGTTTCTAAGCTTATTAAACTCTGTATTCAAGTTTTGAGTAGCTTCAGACATCCTAACCGTAGATCGCAGATAATGATGTAAAAAAACAACAACAAAAAACTTGTTGTGTCACTCAGGAGCATACATACATCATTGCCAACAACTGGGGCTATTTTTTTCCCACTTTCAAAATGAAATGATGTTAAACTGATGAATCAGGTTGAGTTTATGTGGGAATTAAATTGAAGAAATTGAGTAGAAACTGAGAAAAACAAAAATATTTCTTAAGTATAGGTGTTGGTTCAGGTGTGGAAGACGTGACATACTGGAACTTTGTTTTATAAGCTCTTTGGTTGTGTTCAAAGTCGAGTTGATGCTGAAGGTGTAATGTAAAATTACGTAAATAAGAGATAATGTAGGCACATAAGTCACTGACTATTATTCCTGATGATGGTGGCGACACATAAGTCATTGACTGACTTCAACTATTATTCCTGATGATGGTGGCGGCACATAAGTCATTGACCGACTTTAACTATTATTTCTGATGATGGTGGCGGCACATAAGTCATTGACCGACTTTAACTATTATTCCTGATAATGGTGGCGGCACATAAGTCATTGACCGACTTTAACTATTATTTCTGATGATGGTGGCGGCACATAAGTCATTGACCGACTTT
>NW_013666071.1:501595-504054 GCF_000517525.1 Limulus polyphemus | reverse complement strand
AAATCATTGACTGACTTTAACTATTATTCCTGATGATGGTGGCGGCACATAAGTCATTGACTGACTTTAACTATTATTCCTGATGATGGTGGCGTAGAACGTCACCAAAACACGTAGAGTATTATCTCTTTTTTTTAGTTGTGCCCTGTTCTTAGTAAATCATAACGTTGTTTTACTTTAATTTTTAACATTATACATATATACACCCAAAGTTTACCACGTTAAAAAGTATTTTAGGTTGGTCATTAATGTCTAACGTTGTTTTGCAATGGGTAGTTGAAAGTTCGTTCACTCGGTAGTTTTTGTAAATAAAATAATTTAGATTTCAAACTTCAGTTCCTCTCTAAATCTAACCTAATTTCAAATCTGATACCAATTAAATTTTATTGTGAATAAGAAAAGAAAATCATGAACTTAAAATTCCTGAAAGATTAGCTGAAAGTATTTTGTTTTAAATATATCTGATTTTCACTCATCAAAAACCAAGTATTCTAAGTTGATTATTAATTTTTTGAAAACATATTTCTTATTCTTGAAAACATTTGAAAGTTTGCGTGTTTTAAGCACGAAGGTAACAACGGGTTGTCTGTTATGTGCCACCACACAACCACTCGGCCAATCTTACAGGGGGCCACTAGATAAATGTTTGTTTGTTGCAAAGCGCAAAGTTCTAAAATGGGCTATTTATGCTGTGTCCACCTCAGGTATCAAACCCCTGAATTTTACCATTATAATTCAGCAAGCTTATAGATGAGCCACCTTGCGGCGAAGTTTATAAAACGTTAATAAGCTCTATACGTACGACCCCTTACTTCTTCAGTGTTTTGAATTTAAAATAATTAATAAAGGATTAAATTTACTTGACACATTTAAATACCAACATATTCCCATTATTAATCAAAATATACAGAATCATACCCAACTCCCAAGTGGCACAGCGGAAGGTATGTAGGCTTATAACGCTAAAAATCGTGTTTCAATACCCGTGTTGGGCAGATGACGGATAGCCCACTGTGTAGCTTTGTACTTAACAACAAACAAACATAGAATAACTAAAGTGTTTAAAGGTTGTTCTGTTTACTGGGCAACAACATTCAGCCCTTAATATCCAGTCAGTTGAAGCGTGATAGTTTCATTGGTTGAAACATTTGCCCGGTAAACAAAATCAGGATTTGAATACCGTTTCGTTTCAGTTTTCACTTCTTCTACGAAGAAATGACGTCCACTGTCACCAATAATCTGAGAGCATAGCATCATAAACTTCGAAATATTGTGTTACTTCTATGACACCGAGAGCAACCATGCCGCTACAAATGGTGTTATGTGTATAATAACCTAGTACACGAAAACAGAGCTGGGTAAGAACCCAGATTTGAGGCATACAAGATATATTGCTGGATTAGACACCCATTAATAAAAACAAAAGCTTTAAACAACTTTCAACACATTCGCCAGGTGAGATTTTATATACTGATAGTTAACCCTTCTTTATAAGAATAATATGCTAAGTCCCATGCCATCTTTGGACCTGCTTCTCCTGTCTCTGACCATGTTCAACTTGATCTCTGACACCACAGATTCCATTGTAACTAGCTTCTGCGAAGGACGGTGAAGTCAGTCTTAGACCACACATCTTAATTAACAAACTTTACACAGACCCTCAACTGTACGAGTATTAAGACAAAAAGACCTTGAGATGCATTTGATCGAATTGTATTGTTGTGATTCCAGTTCCTTCGACCATCTTTTCTTGGAAACAGCATTATTTTTTAGCTGTAAATGGAAGCTTATAATCTTTAGTTAACTTCAAATCCTTTTTTGTCACCTTGTTAGCAGTATCTGCAGATCTACCAACCTATAACACAATGAATCCTTGAGTGAAAAGACTCTTTTGTAACCATAGCTCTCACCTTGTGGGATGAGAACATTGCTCTGGGTTAGCTTGGGATTTCGGTTTCGGAACCTGTTATTAGTATAAACTTTGCCGTGTAAACCCATATGTTTTCATGAAGATGTATCAAGACCTTCTTCAAAGCAATGTTGTGTATTTTGACTCTAAATCGTTTAACAACCACGCCATACGAATATTTTCTTCCTTGGAAAGGGTTGGAACATCACCACCTCCAGACGTAAGTCTATCTGTAGCGGCATTGCACTGTCAAATTATTTGAAAATACACAGTCATTATGATTGCCATTCGCACTGACAAATTTCTACCTTGTAGTATACGAAGTCGCCCTTATAAACGTCATCAGCTTCCCATATTAGATTGAAGGTTAGTAGTAATAAACTTTATTGTTACGTAAGTTGGCGCGTTGATTCATATTGTTACTCAAACTTCAATATACATGTGTATGTGTTTTAACTGTTACGTTTCATAAACTACACATGGTTGTTCCAGATCTTTGGGCCCCCCAGTGGCACAGTGGTATGTCTGCGGACTTACAACGTTAGAATCC
>NW_013666071.1:497992-501585 GCF_000517525.1 Limulus polyphemus | reverse complement strand
GTTTCGATACCCGTGGTGGGCAGAGCACAGATAGCCCATTGTGTAGCTTTGTGCTTGATTACAAACAAACAAACCCGATCATGAGTGACTATTTCAATCTCCAATCACCTTGCTCCTGACAACTCCCATGGTCTGTTACTATACAAGTTAAAAGCTCTGACTATCTGGTTGCAATCCAGATGACGTGTGATGATGATGAGTAAATAGTATCTAAAATCATCATCTTCTGAGAGGGTTCCAGTACAGAACTTTTCGGCGCTAAGTTCTCCTATCTCACGATTATGATAGCATGCTGGGCACGATATTTTAGCGTTTCGAAAAAGAGAGGTATCTGTAACGTTGAACCGTAGCGGTAGAGCAAAGGAGGGATTATATTAGTAGGGTAGAAGAAGCTACTCCACGACCAGCTACCAGTTGCACACTGAAGGAAATGAACAGTTTGGCAACGGAAGTGACGCAAGAACATAGAGACAATTGTAGGAACTTATTTTGGAACTGTAAACAATTTAAATCCCAAAGTTTAGATCTACAAGAGTGACACAAGAACTATGTTTTCATAAGCTTTTCTCAAAACACATAGCTAAATGGAAGGACAACTGCACGAACGGTATCTGACATGTGACAAGACTTCTCAAGCAATCGTCTTGAAATTAACAAAATACAATTTGATTTGCTAACAAACACTCATTCTCAGTTAAGAGTCAAATTTCTTTTAAAATTATTTTTCAATCTTTTAAAATATTTGAAAGTTGGATTTTTTATTCAAATTATAATGGAAATAACACTGAAATATAACTTAACGCAGAGTTGAAATGACACGTGTGTGAAAATGCATAATTATTTCAGAGTAAACTCGTGCATGAATCATCGATTTTCAAGGAAATATTTTTTCCTTGGAAATTTTTATTTGTTTCTTTGTCTTTAATTATTTGTAAACGTCTTTGGGTCAATTTTTATCGAGTTTGAGTTTTATAATTACTATTTTTAGAACTGAAAAAAATTGTGTTAATACCATAATTGTTTAATTCCAAAATTATATATATACGCTTATCACGTGACACCTAACGGACATACTCCTTTCGGTCCTTACTCATTTTTGTACAAGATTAAATGATGGGAAAACAAAACTCTTTTTGGAGGACAGTACACACAAGGAAACTAAATCAAAGTTAAAATCCCAATTAATTAATTGTAGAATAATCGAAGAACTAAAAATTAATTATTGAACAACTGAATTCACATAAACGTTATAGCTCTAAAAGATTAGTTAAAATCACATATAAGTAGAAACTAATAATAATCACTAGATGGCGCAAAGCTCTCAATGCCTGTTCGAGTCACTCAACTTTGCTAGGCAAGTTGTTCCGTTGCTACTCTTCTTATTTTAATGATGTCATGCCCAGCATCCAACATGGCGCCACAGGGATGAGGAAGAGATAGAAATTGCAGTTCCTATAACTTTACTTCCTGTCCCTAGGGCAACTAGGCCTGATATGATAAAACGTATGGCATTAGATTAACCAGTTTATCCTGTGCTTTGGGCTCAAGAGGCAACTAAAAAGCTTAATAACATGACAACGGACAAAGTAAAAGTAGCCGTTCGAGTGCGTCCTCTCAGCCGTCGGGGTAAGTGACAGGCTTCGGGCTCAGAAAGTTAAACTATAATATACCAACGTAGCCTACCAGTAGTTATGTATATAACCGGCACCTTAGCATAGTTCTTCTCTTCTTGTTTTACAAAAAATGTCTCCATTTGATTTATCAATATTTCTTTTTATTGATTAGATTATAATTTTTTGCTTCTTTTTTCATTTTTTGGAACTTGAGTACGAAAACCTTAGGTTTGTACTTAAAAAACAACAAATATCCTTACCATTTACAGTAGTATTGACCGTTGTAATGTAAGTCGTCTGGTGATAGATACACTGTCGATAAAGTAATAAATGCTATACTTTAAACGTATTTAAGGTGTAGATTTTAGCAGTTATTTTCGTAAGATGTATTGGTTAGTATACATAAGTTCTGACAACATACCAACACTATTTATTGTTTAGTAAAAGAAAAAAAAAACAACTAAAAAAAAATTATTCCTGTTAAATGTTTAATAGTTTACTTAGTTGTTAAATCTAACACAAAATCAGTATTAAAACTGTCACAAGTGAATAAACATTAGGCCTATTTTTACTGAAGCAATTTCATTGAATATATAAGGTTGAACTTTGTTGTTTATTAAGATTAACACAAAAACAGTGTTAAAACTGTCACAAATGAATAAACGCTAGGCCTATTTTTACTGAAGCAGTTTCATTGAATATATAAAGTTGAACTTTGTTGTTTATTAAAATTTGATACATACATTAATTATACACTTGTTTCTGCAGTCTGAAAATTAATATTCTATGACGTATTTTATTTTTTTATGACGTATTTAGTAGATTAACTAGCTCAGGACATTCATTCAAATTTATTACTTTTATTTGATATTTTTCAAGGTTATGGTAATTTTTGAGACTCAAGAGGCTTTAAATTGTTAAACTTTACAGGGAAAGCCACGCTTTTTCATGCTTTAATTACAACACTTTTTGAAGAAATGTCTGTGAATAACAGTAAAACTACCTATGGACTTAGACATTCATGATGATGTTTTAACAACATGTAAGTAATTAGGTAACATTCCATGTTAAGTGTTCTGTTCACTTCCTCATACAGGCAAGTAAATCTTCAAGCAGATTTGTTTTGGATTTACGAGTCAATCAAGTGACAAGAAAATTTTGAAAGTAGCGTCATAGTTATCCATTGTAAAATAATTAATTAATCATATAACATTTAACATTCTATTTTACCAGGTTTCTAATAGTTAACAGTGTTGATACACTCCAAGTTTGTGTTCCACATGACTAACTGGGTTTCTAGTAGTTAATAACAATGTTATAATCCATGTTTGTGTGTCGCTTGACTAGTGGGTTTATAGCAGTTAACAATGATCTTACAGTACACGTGTGTTTGCCACATGACTTGTTGGGTTTCTAGTTGTTAACAGTGATCTTATAGTACACGTGTGTTTGCCACATAACTAGCTGGGTTTCTAGTTGTTAACAGTGGTACTGCAGTCCATGTTTGTATGCCACATGACTTGATGGGTTTCTAGTTGTTAACAGTGGTGCTGCAGTTCATGTTTGTGTGTCGCTTGACTAGTGGGTTTATAGCAGTTAACAGTAGTATTACAGTCCAAGTTTGTATGCTACGTGACTAGTTTGGTTTCTAGTTGTTAACAGTGGTACTGCAGTCCATGTTTGTATGCCACATGACTTGATGGGCTTCTAGTTGTTAACAGTGGTACTACAGTCCACGATTGTGTGCCACATGACTTGATGGGTTTCTAGTTGTTAACAGTGGTACTGCAGTCCATGTTTGTATGCCACATGACTTGATGGGCTTCTAGTTGTTAACAGTGGTACTACAGTCCACGATTGTGTGCCACATGACTTGATGGGTTTCTAGTTGTTAACAGTGGTACTGCAGTCCATGTTTGTATGCCACATGACTTGATGGGCTTCTAGTTGTTAACAGTGGTACTACAGTCCACGATTGTG
>NW_013666071.1:487935-497313 GCF_000517525.1 Limulus polyphemus | reverse complement strand
ATATATATATATATATATATATATATATATATACAGGAACTGTTTCAATGTTGACTGCGCATGCGTACAAGTCTGAAATTTCATATCTAATGTGACCCAAAATGTAATAGGACTCAAACGCATTATAAATGTTATATATTTTTTTTCACTGCTCAAGAGGAAGCACAAGGAAAGCTATATCATTGACTAAATTAAAGCAAATTTGACTGCATTTCAAGAAAAGCCAATATGTCATGTTAATTCTATAATTCAGTGGTAAAAGAAGATGAATGTATTATTTTCCTAAGAGTTAGCGGTTCCATTCAAATATTTCCCAAACACTTAACAACGATACTCTGCACAATGCTGTGCTGTGCTCATCGCATGGATCGAACCCAGAATTTCAGTGTTTAAAGCCTAAAGCATACCACAAAAACATTGAGGCACGTGAGACATTTGATGATTTAGAAGAGTAACGTAAATAAAAAAGTAATTATATTTTTACAGATTTTACGATATTTAGACTTGCTTAGCTAATGGTGTAATTTTACCATATTTTAATGACGAATCATTTACAGCTTCATTCTATCTTCTAAGAAAATGATATGGCATTTAAATATTTGCTAGACTTCAATACATTCAATACATGTATGTGTATGCTAATGGCTAAAGCACTGGTAAACACATGGCTTCATCTAATCTTTTGTTTTTTGAAATATATCATTATGAAGAAGATATCATTATTAATAATATGTTTAATTTCACGAAAGAATAAAATGGTTTGTTTTATGAGTATTTTTTACAACTTGATTTTTACTATATAAAAGTGATAATTTTATTTGTTGTAGTTAAGCTCAAAGCTACACAATAAGCTATTTGTGCTGTACCCACCACGTTTATCAAACCCCAGTGTTTAGTGCTATAAGCCTTCAGACTTATCGCTGTACCAATACGGGACAGAAACAATAATATGCGTTCCAATTTATCTTAGTTAATTTAAATATTAATATTAGAAGTACGTAAGGAAAAATGTTTTCTTCAACAACTGAATAAACATGTTACTTTTTGTCTATTTCAATTTAACTGTTCTATATTTCTCGAAATATATTTAGATTATTATTATCCAATTTCTGTATTACTTTATATACACAGGACTATTTTGTAACTTGAGGATAATTACATCCTACAATATATTTTATGCATATACTAGAAATAAAATATTCTAGATAACTATGAAATTATAATATTTTTCCATACAACATAAGAACTGCTACAATAAACGATGGAAGTCCATAGGTTTACAATAATTCTCTATATTTATCAAAAGCGTCCATTTCAGTTGATCAGTATTTATTTTGATAACTCTAAGATCAAATAGTTTGAGTGTCAGATATAGCTGCTATTTTTATGTCACATTGAACTGGGTATAGGAATTGTACTATCCTAACTACTGCTAATGAATTCTCATATATACATGTTACTATTATAAACTTTGGTTAATGAATTACTCAATACATATGTTACTATTAAAGCTATAATTAATAAATTCCTCGGTATAGACTATACTATTATAACTATAGCTAAAGAATATCTCAAAAGATATTATATTATTATTATTACTAACGTTTGTTTCAGTACAATGCTACAAGGAACTACCTGCTGTGTCCACTGCGTAGAATCGAACCCCTCATTCTAGAGTTATAAGTCTTTATAAAAGGCCATTCACAAACCAACATTCTTAACAACACAGAAACGAGGTTAAACTCTACATTAAGTGAAAATTTCCTTCACAGCGAGGATGATGAATCAATGCATTCAAATTATTATGATATTTTACTTTATGACACTGCACACTCATAGTCAGACCGTTATATTAAATTAGCTGTATTAGATACTGGAGCAGTTTTAAGTTCTGATCTATGTAGGTAGCTGGCTGTGATCGGAAATTAATGATAATACTTTAAACTTTAAAAGTTGTATATATATATATATATATACAAAAATAGAAGTATCCTATATTCTTATATCAAAAAGTGTTTAAAACAAAAAATAATACTTCAGTTACACCGTTTAAGCAACTTTAATATAAGTAGTAATACAAAAAGTGTGAATTGTAATAACATTATTTTGAAACTTCATGTCATAGAAATTTGTAATATTATTCACTATCCAGGACTCGTAAATGTAGGATCATCATCTCTAATTTTAACAACTAACATGATATATTTTGAAGTGGACGAGAGGCTAGCAGAACTAGTCATAAATCAGAAATCAATTATATTTTTATTTAACTTAGGATCATCATATATTTGTTGTAATTCAGAAAGAAACGTGAGAGGTTTAGAAGTTAATATTTCGGAGTATAATTCGTAATTTTTAATGCTCAGTAATGCATAATTACTACCTCTTAACACACAGGCGCATAATATGCTCAAGCATCTATATTTGTATGTATATATATATATACGTGTGCTTTTCGACAATGTTAAACTTTTTCTTAATTTCTCTTCTCCATACGCAAGTATAAATATATTGTCTGTTATCACAAAGCCAAGTTCTTGGTAAACTTCAATTCAAACCACACGCTCGTCCTGGTCCTTTTGTACTTCGTCAATCGCAGTACATCTTTCAAAATAACAAGTCGTTTAATGTTTTCTAAAAAATAATACTGCTATGTTTGGTTTATATTGTTCAAACTGTCATAAACATTTTGGAACTGTATGTAAGTAAATACAATATTCTTGAAATGAAGGCCTAGAATCTTCGACACGTAAAAATCTCATTATGTAATAAATAACTATTCAAGAAAGCGCAGCACTTGCTGTCTTTAAACGTTATTTCTGTGAATATTCACAGTTTGAAAATAGTTATAATTAATTTGATCGTAACAACAACAGTAAGAAAAAATGAAAAAATTACCTTATTATTTTATTAGGATATTCAAATATTATAGCTTCGATGATTAGCACAATTTAATATTGTTCTTCCTTTTCCATTCAAGAGAATTGCTATAAAATTGTACTAAAGCCGACAGGTTGTTAAATTAAAATATTATTATGTTTTTTTTTGTTATTTTTGAATTTCGTTCAAAGCTACTCGAAGGATATCTAGCTAGCCATCCCTGATTTAGCAGTGCTAGACTAGAGGAAAGGCAGCTAGTCATCACCACCCTTTCCCAGCTCTTGAGCTACTATTTTTTCGGCGAATAGTGGGATTGACTGTCACATTATAATGCCTCCACGACTGAAAGGGCGAGTATGTTTGGTGGAACGGTGATTCGAACCCGCGACCCTCAGATTGCAAGTCGAGCGCCTTATCCACTTGGCCATGCCGGGCCTTATTATGATGTAAACTTTCATTTCATAACTATATCTAAACTTAACCAATAGATGGCATCACAGTACTATGAATTATTTCTTTGCTTGTTATGACGCTATACAGTCATGATCATTATTTGCTGAAGGCCTTTAGTAACATTTTATTATTCGTGTATTAAATGAAATGAAACGCTTTCATTACTAAAATTGAAGCTATATTTCAGTTAATTTAACGCAGGTTATTTTACGTTCCATAAACACCACGAAAATTAATTTTTCAGAAAAGTAATTCCATCAGAATTGTGACGTGGCCTTAATGCTATAAAAATATATTGTTACGACAGCGGAAGTCACGTGACTCTGGTAACACGTAATGAGTATCTCGAATGTTCCTGAAGGCTCGAGCGTTTGCCAGGCGCCCTCCATTTTGTATATATAAGACCGGCGAGAAGTGACGACATAGATAATTGGATAGCAGACAGAGAAATAGGGAGACAGATAATCGAGTCAAGTCATAAGTAAAGTGCGTGAAGCGTTGTTTATTATAGCGTGTGTTTAAGTTAAAGTAGATGTGGAAATTAAGTTTACTGCAAAGTTGTATTGAGAAAGAATAAACTAGTTTTATTTAAGAAAGGACTTGTGTCGCTAAAGTTTCATCGGAAAGAAATTATACGGGAAATTAACAAACGAACAGAGACGTAACAATATGAAAGCTAAAATGTGTAATTTCCTGTATATTCTACATTGAAATAAATCTAATAAATCATTAGTTGTCCCCGCCCGACAGCGAGGATAGTGTTTTTACTCTCGAGAACGATTCAACAGTATAATTCGAAAAGTTATTATATGATTTTAACCAAATTTGGTAGAACGCTCGAGTGTTCGTCAGGGGCCAATTGAGTAATGTTTGGTGAAAATAGTTCAAAGGAAAAGGTCAATTTGAAGACCAACTTCTTTGTTTGTGATGGTCGTAAATTAGGATTTTTAAAAAACGGTCAAAGCTCAAAAGCAAATTGAGATTGGAAAGACGATCTTAGCACCTAGAGCTACAGTTTTGAGGGCAAGGAATTGTTTGTACACATTTTGGATTATTTATTGCAAAAATAAAAAAATATTGCGGGCATGGTTTACGATGAGTACATTTCTGGTTGTTTTTATTTATGTACAAAAACATTCACCAAAAGGACTGATGCTATGTACTTCCGCAACGATGTTTGTTTTTAAGGATACATTACGATATAATTTAGATTTTTTTCACAACCAAGAAAGTAAAATATAAAATAACTTGAATATAGATGGTTTTTTTATTTCTTTTATTTTGGCTTTTGGACATCAAGAGAACTAAACGTATTATTAATAATATGTAAAAAAGATAAATAAAATAAAAATGTTGTACATTCTGCTTCAATATAAGACAACAGAACAAATTTGGTGCCTTTTTGATTAACTCATAATTGATCTTTTTTTTTTTGACATAAGTAAACAATTTGAATTAATCAGGAATTTCTAAGTCGTTTTAACTTAAGTACAATAACGTTTAGGTGTTTCAGCGTCACAATGAAGTAACACCTAACGATCTACACCTTTCATAATCCCTTTCACATGTCTGAACTATTATTTTAATTTATTACTTCATAGATTTGGCAAATGATTTTGATATTAAAAAGGTAACATAAACTATTATCGAATTGTTTATATGGTTTTCAGCATTTAAAAATCATGAGTTCAGGTAATTCTTCTTTTCTTTATGCCAAAAGAGCATCCAGATAGAGACATTGTTCAAGAAAGAAGGTTAATAAGCTGAAAAGATTTTTCTGTATAGATACGTGTGACTTGAAAGCTAATATTTCCTAAACGTAACAAACAAACACACTTTAGTGCTAATTTCACATTGTTTCTAATAACTTATTTAACTTGATCTACTCTTTCACTAGTGAAGTCTAAATAACTAAGATAAATAAGAATGAGAATTTTGATAGCCGACAAAAAAAACACATTCAGGTGTCAAAACTGTTACTGCTTGACTATTTTTTCACTTGAAACTTAAAATTTTATTGTCTAAAATTAGGGAGTGCGTGGGGGTGTACGGTTAAACGCACTAGTGAGAAGTGTATGGTTAAATACCCACGTGAGGTCTGTACGGTCGCTAAATTGGAAAGTTGAGTGCAATTTTCCTACTTGTACCAGCGAATAATGGGGAATTTCACACCACCTCCCCCACGTCTTCGGTAATGTGTAGACACAAAAATCATTTAGGTATCAGATCTCTTGCTCGGTGCTGACAACTTTAACTAATGGAAATACAGATTTGAAGCTTCTAATAAATGAAGGTATGTTAATAAAAGAATTGGCTTTCGAATATAATGTGCCCATCTGCAGACTTACAACACTAGAAACAGGATTTCGATACCCGTGGTGGGCAGAGCATAGATAGCCCATACAAAAAAACAAGCGAGACTGTAATATACGTCAATATTTCACTTACCTTGAACCTTCTTCTAATCGAAGTATTTTCTAAGCCTTGCCTTTATTTAATTAATAAATGATATATTCATTGCTTCTTTTGCAGTAGCTGCCACTAAGTTTTATACCAATAGTATAACTTATTATAGGTTTCCATTTTACATGAATTATGAATTTCAAGAAACTCGAATTATCCTGCCCTAATGCGCCAGTCTTATCCAGAAAATGACTAAGATATGTATTATTTTTAGTGTGTTTTAATACGCCAGTGTTATCCTGAGAATGTTCTATGAAGAAAAACAGCCAGTATCCAGTGAAAAATTCTTTAATTCCTCAACGTTTCACCTTACGACTTTATCAATAAGGAAACATCATACAGAACACAAACCCAGTCTTGACAGAAGAAACAGATGATGTAGTTTAAAATGGCGTTCTCTTAAATTACATCAGCTGTTTTGTTAAGAATGGGGTTGTGCTCACGTGAGGTGTTTTGCCTGTTGATAAAGTCGTAAGATGAATTTGGTTTGGTTTGCTATGAATTTCGCGCAAAGCTACACGAGGGCTATCTGCGGTAGTCGTCCCTAATTTAGCAGTGTAAGACTAGAGGGAAGGCAACTAGTCATCACCACCCACTGCCATCTCTTGAGCTACTCGTTTACCAACGAATAGTGGGATTAACCGTCACGTTATAACGTCCCCACGCCTGAAAGGATGAGCATGAATTGCGAGTCGAGAGTCCTATCCACCTGGCCATGCCGGGCCCGTAATGTGAAACGTTGAGAAATTTACTGGGAACTGTCTGTCAGTTATTAATCATAAAGCTACCCAAAGCTCTGCCAACCACGGGTATCGAAACCCCGTTTCTAGCGTTGTAAGTTTGTAGACATACCGCTGTACAACTCGGGGGCCACTAGGTACTGGCTGTTTTTATTCGTAAAACATGTTTACACTCCAGTGTACAATATGCTATCTGAATTATCCTGAGAATGGCTAAAATATGTTATGCATGCTTATTAAATTGGGTTTAATGAAATTTCTACTTTTGATTAGTGAGTTGATATATTACTTAAATTTTATTTTGTGAGGTTGCCCGCACTTTTTCTCTTCGCAATTAAATAAAAGTTTTTAATGCTAACGTAGTGACGCAGCTATGGTGATTGGAATGTGTACTTAATTTTAATCCTGAAAAAAATATTGAATATAAACTGAAGAATCTTACCAAGCGACTATTGCTCAAACTGTGGGTCTGTGTTGCGATTTCACCTAAATCTAATATGAATATCATCTACAATTTACGTTAATGGGAGTAAGTTAGAAGACCTACATTATATGGCTAAAATAATTATTTGTGCATCGAAGCACATTATTCTAATCTATATAAATATATATAGTTTTTGTTGTGTGTGTCCATGTAACTACTTCGCAGAATGTAGATGGATCTTCATCAAAATTGGTTGGAGGTTCATTAGGTCCATGCGGGAGTGCATTCAAATTTTCAGTATTGCATTTTGTGTTTTACGGTTTTTATGGGCGTTTTTGAGTTTTTTTACCACTACCTCACCTCTTGTGGATGGACCTTCACCAAATTTGGCATGAAGGTTTGTTGGGTCCAAACGGAGATACACGCAAATCTGCGGTTTCACATTTTCTGTTTTGCAGTTTTTATGGACATTTTTGCGTTTTTTTTTTACAATTACATATAAGGGGAAGCAATTTTTCATGTCCTAAGATAACCTTTCATGAATCATGAATTTGCATGACATTCGTCCAGGGGACGGGTACTCCAGCTAGTATAGTAATAAATTAACAAAAGACGATTGTTTGTTAAATTACTACAGTTATCTGTCGTGTATAGAATAACATGACAAATATCCTGAATAACTGTTTAGGTGATGGTCATATTTTAAGACTTCAGTGCACTAATGGTAGTGGTACTTCTGAGTTTGATTAGCGATACACTTTACCTTGACGTCATTTTCATAGTGTTGTCTTCGTAAATAAATAGGAAAAATAAATAAAATTTTAACGAAAAGTAGGGATCGTTGGTTATTCGTATAATTGCTATAAGAAATATCGAAACTAAAATAAATTCTACAATAAAAAGCACACAAACAAGTAAAGTGATACTAGTAGGATAGATTTTAAAACGATTTTCAATCCCTACTTTGGTTGGCATTCTGATCCGTATAGCTAAATGAAACAGTCTAAACTGTGTTTAATCTAAGTGACTTCTTAAATGATGTCATATCCTCAGTAAATAATGCAACTTGTTGATGCGATATTATGTCTGAAAATGCCATACGTGGTAAGCGTTCTATAACTAAGTGATTAACGAATTATGTCATAACTTTTTTTGCAAACTTTCATGATTATATACAAGCCCCAATAATTAATGTAAGCTACTAGTACGTAATGCTACTCAACATATTTCTATACGCAGTGTTTGGCCTGGTGATTAGGACGCTCGACTCGTAATTGGAGGATCGCGGGTTCGAATCCCCGTCACTGAACATGCTCGTCCTTTTATCCTTGGGGCGTTATAATGTGACGGTCAATCACTCTATTTGTTGGTAAAATAGTTGGCGGGATATGGGTGGCGTTGACTAGCTACCTTCCCTCTAGTTTATCGCTGCTAACTTAAGGACGACTAGTGCAGATTGCCCTCATGTAGCTTTGCACAAAATTCCAATCAAATTTACCTAATGTTTGTTTTGTTAACTTAGAAACACCTTTATCAACATCTAATAATGTAAAACAAAGTCGCTCTTTTTGAATTTTAGATCAATCTTATTGAACTTTCTTTATTATGCTAAAGGAAGTATCAACAGTTACTGAGTCAAATTCTTTACTTTTTTAAGGTGTTTCACTATACTTTCAAAACTTAATCACAATTTTAACCTTTCAGATTTTGGTATGAATAGCTTAAGTGATAAAACAACGAATTATCTCACATACTAAGTAAAAATTCCTGGCCCCCATCAAATGTTTTTAACTTATTATTATTTATTTTGAATATTATGTTTTCTATTAATTTAACAATTCCGCGGTGGGGCAGAGGTAAGTTTACGAACTTACAACGCTAAAATCTGGGGTTTGATTCACCGCAGTAGATGAAACAGATAGCCTTATGTGGCTTTGCTAAAAAAATAATAACAATGAATTTAATATTCCTTTTTCACTTAACTTTAAAAGCTTCACTATCATTATGATATTGTCGCTTATCATGTAAGTAATCCAGCCGAACAATATAATTAATTTCATTAATGAAAGATACTCGGAAACAATGTGTTTTGTCAGCCACTCTATTTGTGTTACAAAAGATTTTACACAAAACACTCTCTCATTTTTCAGTTCTCTTTGTGCATTTTAACTCAAAAATAATTATATTTCAATTTTGTCTTACTAATGTTTTTGAAATTAATACTACGTTAATAGATTCTAAGACTTCAAACTTACGATGTAATTTACTACGCTAAATTTACTTGTATTCTGTTACGACAGCGGAAGTCACGTGGCGCTGATAGCGTGCGTGAAGTTTCTCGAATTATCGGGGAAGACTGAGTTTTTCGAGACGCCCTCTACTTTAGTATATAAGCCTGGCAGAGAAAGCCAAATGGGG
>NW_013666071.1:471151-487163 GCF_000517525.1 Limulus polyphemus | reverse complement strand
AGCAAAAGAAACAAGAAGAACGAGAAAATAAACAAGAAAAGAGACTACACCAGTGGTTGGAGGAGAAAGAAAAGAAACAAGAAGTGAGATTACAGCAGTTGTTGGAGAAAAGGAAAGAAACAAGAAGAGAGATTACAGCAGTTGTTGGAGGCAAGAAGAGAGACTACAGCAGTGGTTGGAGGAGAAAGAAAAGAAACAAGAAGAGAGATACTACAGCAGTGGCAAGAAAACCAGTAGACCGCTAAAACATTTATTTTACCGTTCAGAACAGATGATCGAATATTAGTGTTGCTTGAAACTTTAGGGTGAAAGAGGCTTACGTTGACACAAACTTCCAAACTTTTCACGCACATATCGATAAAAGCATATCAAACACTATAAACATAGCTATTATTTCACACAGTCTTTCTAAATCGTTTCAAATATAAACCATTTTCTTTAGATTTTATTTTTATTTTCACGAGTATTCAGAAGAAATATGCAGTCGATTGACTAAGCACGTGGCATTATAAGGCCACACAATGCTATAGAACGCCCTTCCTAGGCAAATAATATAATTCTCGGTCATTGTTTTGTTATGATTCTTTTGTTCATCTAAGTTAATAGAATAAGCTATATTTATTTATAAAATACAATAACTTTTATGGTAGGCAAGCTCTTATTTTAATAATTACAACGTTTCATCCCAAAGTATTGAGTCATCATCATTTTGACAGTAACTTTCATCTGACGATGTAATACTATGGGTTGAAACACTGTAATTATTAAAATCAGAGGTTGCTTACTGTAAAAAATGCTGTTATTATGTTTATGAATTGATTATTGAGTTCAGTAGTTCTCTACTAAATAATATATTTATCTATCTATATATATATATATATATTAATATATGTATAAGTGCTTGTTAGAAAAATACAAACCCTCATTCCAGAATTATTTCGATCAAAGCAGTAATCGGTAAATGAATATTAAGGGTTGTGTTTCAGCATAAAACTGTTTAATTTTAAATAACTTATATATTTACTTTGCACCACGGCTCGGCATGGCCAGGTGGTTAGGGTGCTCGAGTCACAGGTTCGAATCCCCCTCATACCAAACATGCTCGCCCTTTCAGCAGTGATGGCGTTATAATGTGACGGTCAATCCCACTGTTCGTTGGTAAAAGAGTAGCCCAAGAGTTGGCGGTGGATGGTGATGACTAGCTGCCTTCCCTCTAGTCCTACACTGCTACATTAGGGACGGATAGCGCAGATAGCTCTCGTGTAGCTTTGCACGAAATTCATAACAAACAAACAGTTACTGAATATTATTATATATGAACATAAGTACTTCAATGTACTTTCATTTATTTCTTAAATACATCATACCATTTCGTATGTTATTATTTTCTGTAAATCTTGGAATATTTGTTCATATAGGTTCCATATATCAGCAATAAGAACAATAATAAATCAGAGAAGGTAGCGTTCTAGAAATATGTTTGATAAATTAAAACCTAAAACGAAAAACTCTTAGATTATACGAGCTATTTCCAAGAACATAACTAAGAACACCAAAATATGTTTTCTTCTAAGATGAGATCAAAAACTAACGTGAATGACTGATAACACAGTGTTAGATTTGTAAACTGTTTACATGATATTACAGAAACATTAATTAAAAGATTAGTTATATTACGTGAATTAATCAAGACAGTCGAACAGATAAACATATCGTATCGCAACGTAGTCTTAAGGCTAAAACTAATGAAAGTGCCAGTTGTGTAGATCTGAAACTTATGAGTTTGAGTAAATGGCATAGTACACAGATATCCGCAGAGTCCAAATCCAATTACCGTTAAGAATCTAAAAATAAAAGCTATTGTTGCACCAAGAGAATGTTCTATAAGTACTGCATACACCATGTCAGTTAAATGTCTGGCCGTTGTAGGTCTGATGAGTTCTGGTAATGAACAAAAGATTCCCTGGGCAGTAACTTCTAACCGACAATAGATAAGGCTAAAATGCTGTTTTTTTTTACACACCTCCAACCTGAAATCCGTAATGAAGTAATTAAAAGGAATGTGAAATAAAGACTTTTCAGTTAAATGCGATGTTCATCACGGTTTTCGGTCTCCATTTTTCAGTAATTGTTTGTTGGTTATGAATGTCGCGCAAAGCTACACGAAGGCTATCTGCGCTAGCCGTCCCTATTTTAGCAGTGTAAGCCTAGAGGGAAGGCAGCTAGTCATCACCACCAACTCTTGGGCTACTCTTTTACCAACGAATAGTGGGATTGGCCATCACCTTATAACGCCCCCACGGCTGAAAGGGCGAGCATGTTTGGTGTGACAGGGATTCGAGCTCTCCACCCTCAGATTGCGAGTCAGATTGCCCTAGCCACCATGCCGGGCCCTTCAGTAATTAAAAATACAAAGTTTCTGATTAAATAAACAAGCAAAATATCGAGTCTGTTAGTTGTGACTGTTAACAATGAGAGTTATCAATTGTATAATATGAGGCATTTTTCTTGTACATTTTTTCGAAAGATTTTTCCCAAATATTAATTCAATATTCAAAGTTATAGAAATGAATGAATTATTATTTATATTTATATCATAATAATATTCATATTGTTCTGAATATTTTAAGATGTGATTTTTGAGTAAAGGTCCGTGTAAATCGCAACAACTTCGAAATTCAGTTAGTGTAATACAAACAACATGTGCTTTAACGTAATACGTTTACAAAAATATTTCATTCGACAATTATTTTGGTAAATAGGTATTCGCTTAAACAACAAAATAAATAAAATGGACATATCCCGAGGGACCATAACATCATTGTAAAACTGCTAAAATAAAAATCATTTAAAAATTTAAAACAGCTGCTCCTTATGATGCAAAATTTTAAAATTTGTGGAACGGTTAACACTTACTTTAAATGTTTAATTTATATTCCTTTCAGCTGTTTCGCGTGAATTTTCAAAATAATAAAATGTTTTATCTGGAACGTTTTAATCTATAAGAATTTATAAAACAAATTGTAATAAAAAATAACTAAAACAAACTTTTGGTCACTTACAGGTGCTAACAATTGTCCTCTTCAAAGTCAGAAGCAAAATGTTATGTATGTTAGAAGAAAACAAGCTATACTGTGAGTTATCAACTAACACGATCAAGTTATAACAACTTAAACACGTTTACTCTTGACAAGGTACAAGAAAAGGAGCAAAATTTCGGTATTATGTTTAACTTAGTAAATCATGAAACTAATAATTCACCGAATTAAACAAAATGTCAGTTTTTTAAAAATGTAGCGACTCTATAAATATCCCTGTAATTGGAACAAATTCCACCTCATTGATCATCTTCGTTATCATTTTTAATCTTCAATTCTTTATAGCATGATTGTTATTAGCTGTAATTAATTACGTAATTTAATAGGTACAGTGGTAGGGATTTCTTTAACAAAATATCCAATGCAAGTGACAAGAGAGCGTTTTTCGATGAAAAAGAGTCAGTTGTGACTGCATTTCTTGTTCGGCTGGTGTGGAGATTATGGGACCATCTATGATTATAGTATATTGTAATCCCACATACGGGGAAAACAGATGTGCAAGGCCAGAAAGAAAAGGGACGTGCTTGGTATGGGTTTGAGAAAGGAATATAAAAGATTGGAGTTCAACGAAAGAAGAGAAAAAGACCGGGAGACATGTGTGTGTGTGTGTGAGAGAGAGAGAGAATGAATAAACCGAGAGAGGCAAAGGAAGTAATTAATATGTTGACAGTAAGAAGCAAAACTAGATCTAAAACTATGTGTTATTGATTATAGCAATAAACAGAGATGTGTTATGCTTACAATGTACGAGCAAATTCCTGGTAAGAATAAGTACAAGCTTAATAAAGTTGAAGGTGAAGTGAAGTGTGAGTATAGCCCGATTCTAACAAAATGGTGTTAAGATGACCGTAAAAAACATAATATCAAAGCAATCTACAACAAGATGGTGTCAGAAATGGGATTCATAAATTCATTTGAAGTTGGAACCACATCAACAAAATCCGAAGAAGAAAGTCAACCGATGAAGCAGTAAAATTGGGGAAGAGAAGAAGTTTTCTTTTGTTCTGATCTTGCCTGGCTAACGTTCAGTTAATTTTTACTGGTTATAAATTGTGTAATTCATTATCTAAGAGAAGAGAATTAAGGCTAGCATGCATGAAAATTGGAAACGACTGACGAAACGTTAGTAAATAAATGTGGAAAATTGGTTATAGTTTGTAGTACTGATTGAAGAAAAAATTAATTGTGAATAACAGTAGATAATTTTTCTAGCCTTGAGGTTAGAGAAAATACAGAAATGGTGAGTGTTTTTCATGAAAGCTATCGTGGTTTAGATATCGTTAAGATACAATTAGAATTGAAATGGTTAGATGCTGGGAATAAAGCTTGAAAATAAAATTTGATAAAAGAAAGTTTAGAGCTGGAGTTAGAAGATAGGCATAAGCAGAGAGTTGATGATGAGTGGAAAGCAAAGTAATTCTGGTGATATGGCTGGCATGCATGAAAACAATCATCCATTTGCAATTGCCTAAATGATGAGAAAATTATGCTTTTAAAAAAATAGTGGGAGCAGAGGCGTGGCAGCCACAGAAACCACTTCCCGCTTTACGTGGATACAAGGTAGCAATAAGATTGGAAGCAGAACTGAATTAGTATGATGTAGTGAAATCAGCTATTTTATACGCGTATGAGTTTAGTTCAAAGACTTATCACAGAATTAGAAAAAATAAATGAGGCATTTAAGCAGTATGAAATAAGGATGCAATACTTGTTAATTAAATGACTCGAAAGATCTAACTTTACTGGAGTTGCTGACAAGATAGTAGATTTGATGTTGCAAGAACACATTTTGACAAAATTACTAATGCAATTACTACTATGGTTAAAAGATAGGAAGCCCGCAAAGTCACGTGAGACAGTGAAATTAGCTGATGAAATAGTAGTGATGAGGAAAGACAGTGGATTGAAAGTAAGTGGAAATCAAGCTAGTAGAACTACTCACCACAAACAAATGTAACTGGATCAGCGCTCCCGACAAATGTAAGGCGAACCTTTCTGGAGATTGATTTTGTAAGTAAGAAGAAAACTTATAAACCTCCACCAGAAAGAGTTATATGTGACCAAGTTGGGCACATAGATAAATTTCGTTTGACAGGTTTATGGAAAACAAATCTTAAAAAAAGAGTTAATCAAATGTTCAATTTCTATATCTATTTTAATTATATAGCAATGTATAATAAGAAAATTAAGAAAAAAATACTAGAAAAAGGCATATAACTTACCTTTCAATAAACTTTCCAAGTGAAATGGACCGATATTATTTAATACATAAAGAAAGACATACAGATGTAAGAAATGAGATATTTAATCAGAATGGAGAATATTATTACATCACGATATTACAATAGACAATTTTATCAGACCATTAAAATAATCAAAAAACACCAATATTATTTATTTATTTTCACCAAGTAATAATCTACGTTATATGCAATATCATACAAGTAATCATTCATATTATTTCTTGGATGAAACGCATTGACTAGTCACGATATTTTTCCTATAAAAAGAAGGTTCTTGGCCACTGAAAAGTTGCTCAATACATAGCTCGTTTAGACTTTATTCCCTCTTTATCGCAAAAATGAATTTCCATATATTTGGATGCTTTGCAGAAAGTCGTTGCAAAAAAACCACGATGCCATCCTTCTATAGAGTTGTTACTTTTTGTCGAGTCCTGCTGCACGCCTTCATAGCAGTTCCACACATCAAGCTTAAATACAAGTGGTTGGCGTCGTTGTCTTCGATTAGGACGTCGAAACCAAGGACCTTAAAATAATCAACCACAGGTTGAGCTTCGGGTGGAAAAATGTTTTCATCAGTTGATCATCTTAGCATCTCTGTAGGAATAAATGCTGGTGCAAAGAGCACTAATCTTACTATACATACACTGACAAAAATGGAAAAAAGCACCCACGATTAACTGCACGTGGAAATTGATTGTTAATTTTCAAAATCTGTTAGAACAGATCCGGTACTGGTACTAATTCCTTTATCTTTCTAAGAAATCTTATATATGTATGTTCATTTTTATTCGGCAACAATGTATAAATTAAAGGGAGGACAACGCTTCCTTGTAGCCCGTGAATCGTATATAATTGTTCAAAAATATTCAAAACGGTCTTAAGTGTCCCACCAGCATACAAATGATCACAACTTACCTGTAACTTGTACAGAAAATCAATATTCGATCATTTGTTGCACCAGAGTCAAACATTAAAAACTGTTCGCCATTTCCAGTTTTAGTCTAATCTTCTGGAAAGACAACATCTCTTCAATAATTTGGAGTAATTAACCCTAGATTTTGTTTCCCATATAAATTCCGAATATTTCTTTTTATGCTGTCTGCGGATGGCAACTTAGCTGCCGTAGTTTGGCTGGGTCGAAAGGTTGCATGTGAGACAATATAATGTGGTGCATCACGTGTATTATTTGAATCATTTCGTATGCTGTGTATTACATTCTTAGCTTCAATACCAGCGGGATCGCCAGAATGATTGAACTCACGACTAACGTTATCACTAATAGTTATCACACGATCTTTGCATTTTGTTTTTTTTTCAATTTTATCACATTTCCAATTAACTTTTTCTTTGACTTATCTGTCTTTAACAAATATATATCCGTTCAACTCTAATTTAGATCTGCCTTTTTCACTCTCAACAAAATTTAGCATTTTTGGGAAATAAGTTTGCAATATAATTATCATACCTTTTTCGACATGGTACACACAATGCATTGTGTACAACCACTTTACAAGACTGTTTGTATACAGTGACTAATGGTGAGTCGATGGCACTTTCGAACCACTGCTTTGGACGTTTGAGATTATCCAACAATCTTCAGCAGTGATGGTGGAGACTAAAACATTTTCAGTTTTATTTATAGTAAAACTGCGCCTTAGTCAGGTATCTTTTTTTGTTTTTTACATTAGAGCGTTGCATCACAGTGTCACAAGTGTCATATTGTGGCCAGTGCATCACAGTGTCACAAGTGTCATATTGTGGCCAGTGCATCACAGTGTCACAAGTGTAATATTGTGACGGTGCATCACAGTGTCACAAGTGTCATATTGTAGACGGTGCATCAAAGAACACCGCAAACGGATCACTTTATCACTAGCTCAGCTGTCACGTGAGGAGCGTTATCGCTTAACCTGCATTGTGACCTTAGTTTCACGTTTCTGCACTTGCGAGAATAAAAATGAAACGAACATTATACAGCCAGTTAGTGAATAATGTAATGTTGGCTGGACATTTAGGCATAGTGAAAACAAAAGGTAGGATTAGTGAAAACCAATACTGGCTGGGTATGTTTGGAGAGATAGAGATTTATATCTAAAGAACTGTCCAACATGAAATCTAGCTGGTAAGAAGGCATGAAAGTAAAAATCGCAAGGGTTAATTTTTCAGTTATTAGTGAACCCTTTAGTTCCGATAGTGTCCATATCATCAAACCACTTCTAGTAGCAAAGCAAGAGAATGAATATATTTTGGATAGTGGTTGTTTCTGCCATTAGTTATATAGGAGCAGTAACACTAGATTATATGGAAGCAGAGAAAATAGTGCGAGAGCTGATTGTTATATTTTCATGGGCCAGGTTTCCTCAAGAATTATTATCAGACTCAGGTAGCAGTTTTCAATAAAAAATAATACAAGAATTATGGAAGATAACAGGAGTGAAAATGAAGCACACGTGTCCTCATAGACCCCAAATAAATAGGATGTGTGAAATAAGACAATTAAGAACATTCTAATAGTAATGATATATTAAAATCCTCTTGACTGGGAGATGATATTGCCTTTTATGCTAATTGCATATCGAGAAGTCCCCCATACTGCAACAGGATTTTCGCCCTTTGAGTCCCTATACGGCATAGATGTTAACGGTCAATTAGACTTATTAAAAATAAGTTGGTCATGAGATAAAGCAGAGTCACAAAAGGTGTTAGCATATGTGACTTGACCAGCTTGAGGCAGATGTTAGCAAAGGGGTAGAAGTTAAAAGCTAAAGCTACTCAGTGGAGTCAGGATAAATAAAAAAGTTTGACCATAATAAGAATGCTAGTGAATGGGAACTGAAGGTAAATCAATTAGTTGTGGCACCCAGCACCGAAAAATAGTTTAGTGGCGAGGTGGGTTGATATTTTGTCTGTAATGAAGTGAAAATTACCAGCATGAGAAAATGCTTTCCCCATTACTGAAAAAAAAGAGTGCTTGACGATAGTGTGGGTGCTATTTTAGACTGCTTCTGACCCTACTTTGTTGTAGATAACACTTTGTTTCAATCATTCTATACTTATACTGAGGTTGTACTTATTTCTGTCAGAAATTGGCTCATATTAGTATACATAACAAATTACTATAGTCAACAACACAGATTTAGAACGAGGTTTTATTTCTTACTGGTAACATATTACTTCTTCCTTCGCCTCCTCTTCGTTTATTCATTCATACTCACATCCCTCAGCCCTTTTTTCCTCTGTCTTTTACATCCATTTCTCAAAAACTATGGTGAACAAGTATTTTTCTTTCGGACCTTGTACACTTGTTTCGATTTTAACGTTTTATAATCATAGTGGGTCACATTGTCTCGATACCTCTGAAGAAGAAAAGTGGCTGCTTCTCTAATAATTTCCTTACAACTTAGAGTGTTGTAATCCCTTTGGGAATGACACAAAGCTGTCTGCTTTCTCCCCTCTCTCCGATGTAACTTCATAATAGGGGCTTGAAATATTAAGGATCTTTCTCTTACGTAATGCTGGGATGGAGTCTGCTACTACAGAAGTTTAATGTTCTGTTGTTGGGTTTGTTAGCATCAATTTTGTTCGTGAGTTGAGTTTTGTTGTGGTATGTTGTTGTAGAGTTTTTCAACAATAGCTGGTGGAAATTTATTGGTGTGAATGAAGGAATGTTTTATGTGGTTGATTTCTTCATCTAAGTAGCCCGTTGAACAGGGTCTTGTGGCTGTGTTTATAAGGTTTTCAGTGTATTGAGTTTTTTGTGTGGTGTCATGACTGTGAACTGTAATGTGATACATGTAAAGACTGAAATTATAGTGTTCCACATAAGACTATAAATGGTGAAACGATCTGAAACGATACGTCAGAATTTCGGAGCCTTTGTATAATATCGAGATTAGAACGAAACGTAGCCGAGACTGAATACAATCAACATTGTTGAATGAATTCAGGAAAATGGTGGAGGTGTGTTATGAAGTTGTGTGTAAGAATCTTTGGTTGGAGTTGAGAAAAGTAAGAAAGCAGCTGATATTGGTCAGTTTCTAAGGCATTAAGGGATTCCAGCACCTTAAGTCAAGAGAAAATTATGGGAATGAGCAGTTACCTTTGTTGTTCAGTTGGTGTGGAGACTATGGAGTTCCTATGATTATGAGACATTGTAACCTGATATACGGGGAAAACATAGGTGCAGGGTGAGAAAGAAAATGGACATGAACAAAAGACCACCTCTACCTCAAACATCCCCCCACTACAGAAAGTAGACATCCATGACATCAACCAACAGACTTTTACTACCGGCAATTACAATAAAATGTGGTTTCCCGAAGTTCCCAAAAACTGTATTTTAAATATCTTTTTAAAGAATTCTCGAACAAGACTATTAATATAGCCAAGCAATCCCGTAAACTGAAAAGTAACCTCACAAGTAACGAGACCAAATCCATTTATAATCTTAAAAAGGACACTAACATTAAAATTCTAAAAGCTGATAAAGGCAACACCACTATCATCATGAACAATTCAGAATATATCGACAAAATGAACGACATCTTTTCCGATAAAAAGAAATTCAAAGCCATCCCAAACAACCCAACAAACACACACGAAAAACAACTAAACAGAACTTTGTTACAAATGAAAAAAGATAATTTAATTACTGACGATCTTTATTTTTATCTACGTAAAACTGATTCACGCACACCACAACTCTACGGCATTCCTAAACCTCACAAACAGAACTGCCCCCTACGACCACTTATGGTTCATTCAACTACAATCTTGGCAAATACATAGTCTGGGCTCTCACACCATATGTAACATCTGCAGATTAATTTTTTAAAGATGCATTCAATTTCAAATATACACTAAAACAACTAAATTCTAAAGCTTTAATGGCTAGTTTTGATGTCGTGTCACTCTTCACCGAAGTCCCCACCAATGAATCTTGCAATATTGCACTTGATCTCTACATTAATGACCCCAACAAGTTAATGTACATCCCCAGCACACTTTTTGCTTCTCTCTTAGATTTTACAACGACTAAAACCAACTTCATTTTCAACAACGAACATGTCCTTCAAATAGATGGTTTAAGTACGGGTAATCCTGTTTCGCCCGTTCTTGCCAATAAATTTATGATCCCGATCGAAACACAAGCCATACATTCTGCGCTTCATCCCCCACTATACTGGTACAGATATGTCGATGACACTTTTGCTGGTTTACATTTATAGAACACACAGTAAATTCAATTCATCCCAACATCAAATTTACCCTAGAACACGAAAACAATAAACAGTTATCTTTTCTTAACCTCAAAATTATTAGATCGGACACACAGTTTAAAACAAAAATTCACCGCAAGAACACACACACTGGCCTCCACATCCCCTGGAATTCCGCTCATGACACCACACAAAAAATCAATACACTTAAAAACGTCATAAACACAGCCACAAGACTCTGTTCAACGGACTACTTAAATGAAGAAATTAACCGCATAAAGCATTTTTTCATTCACACCAATAAATTTCCACCAGCTATCGTTGAAAAACTCTTCAACATTCCCCACAATAAAACTCAATTCACGAACAAAATTGATGCTAACAGACCCAACAACAGAACATTGCACTGCAATTTACCTTTTGTTCCTGAAACCAGCTCAAGAATTATCCACACTTGGACAAAACTTGCCATAAACACAATACTCCTGTCAACGTCAAATTCTCACAAAAACCCGGCCCTAAATCAAAATCGTTACTAAACAAAAATTATTTAAAATCACACAACACCAACGTCATTTACAAAATAACATGCAATAACTGCCCAGAGTTCTACATCGGAGAAACAGGAAGAAAATTGGAAACCAGATTCACAGAACACAACAAAAAACCGTCCCATGTTTTTCATCATTGCGACTGAAAAAACCATAGTATATCTATTAAAAACACAGTCATTTTAAACAAAGGACCAAACATAAACAAACGAAAAATCAACGAATACATCTTAATTGAACAAAACAACCCTACTCTAAACCAACACTCGGGGGTGCTAAGATACCTCTTCTAAGTTTTGCAACAGTATCCGGTCACGTGACCTCTTTGTTCCGTACTGTACATATGTATATATATATATATGTGTCAGAGTAAACTACTTGTACCTGATGATTACAAAAACTTGTCGAAACTTTTACATTTGCTGCTATGTTAAACTTATATTAAAGTTTCTCTTCATTACCCATTCAAGCCGTCTTCGAGCGGGTTCCTCGTCATCGAACAACCTAAATAATGTTTAAAGGACAGCGATATGCATGTATAGCACGATTATAATAAAGCAATTTACAATAATTAATAAACAATATAAACTCCCTGATTCATTTCAAGATGGAAACTAATACAAGGTTGTACGAGACCACCGTATTTATATACATAACACAGCATTTGCTTCTTAGGTTACATGACTGATTACCTGATGTGCTATCTCTATAATAGTGTACTCAGGGAAATAATTCACATTATTTTATGACAAGGCTTTGTCTTATTATATCTATAATTTTACATTTTTATTGTCTTTAATGATTTTATGCAGTGTATTACATTATTGTAAATTCTACAAAATAATAA
The DNA here is from genome assembly GCF_000517525.1 of Limulus polyphemus. NCBI lineage: Eukaryota > Metazoa > Arthropoda > Merostomata > Xiphosura > Limulidae > Limulus > Limulus polyphemus. The sequence continues at coordinate 475,205 of NW_013666071.1, read as the reverse complement.
CCAAAGTTCTGACTGAATGTGACGGAAACTACATGTCCGAATATGTCACCTTCAACGAACAATTAAAGTCATTATCCATAGTTCTGACTGAATGTGACGGAAACTACATGTCCGAATATGTCACCTTCAACGAACAAATTAGAGTTATTATCCATAGTTCTGGCTGAATGTGACGGAAACTACATGTCCGAATATGTCACCTTCAACGAACAATTAAAGTCATTATCCATAGTTCTGACTGAATGTGACGGAAACTACATGTCCGAATATGTCACCTTCAACGAACAATTAAAGTCATTATCCATAGTTCTGACTGAATGTGACGAAAACTACATGTCCGAATATGTCACCTTCAACGAACAATTAGAGTCATTATCCATAGTTCTGACTGAATGTGACAGAAACTACATGTCCGAATATGTCACCTTCAACGAACAATTAAAGTCATTATCCATTGTTCTGACTGAATGTGACGGAAACTACATGTCCGAATATGTCACCTTCAACGAACAATTAGAGTTATTATCCATAGTTCTGACTGAATGTGACGGAAACTACATGTCCGAATATGTCACCTTCAACGAACAATTAGAGTCACTATCCATACCAAATAATCAAGTACTGTATTTTAAACGAGAGCTGACAAGTCAGTTGATTGATTTGGGTTCTATTTTATGAAAGTCATTAAGCTGTCTGTCACAAATGTCGCTCTTTCATAAAGAATATACAAATTCAGTGGTGTGAATTGTCCGTATTGCCAATGAGTATGAAACACTAAGATTCTATAAAAAGGGCTAAATTATTTTCAGTGTTAATGAACTTGACACGAATCTGTTGAAGCTAAATCATACAACGTAATCGATAATAAAATAAAACAACAATGTAATGGTATGTATTATTAAAATTTGAGCTCTTGGTAATGTAAATTGGTCAAGTTAGTTATATCAATTGATTTTATTTGAAGAAAAAAAACGTTTTGCTTAAACTTAACTAAGCATTTATTTGGATTTATCTTCTGTAGTTTGATCTTTCACTATGTGGACTGAACCGTTTTATCTTCTGTAGTTTGATCTTTCATTATGTGAACTGAACCGTTTTCTGAAAATTTCAAAACTCTATTCCGTTGTTTTTCATGGCAGTTTCTATTTGAATACTCAGAAGTTTTCGTGCAAAGCTACAAAATAGCTGTCATTAGTCGTTCCTTATTTTGAACTGATAGACTAGGGGAGGAGAGCAGCTTTTTCAACATTACCCACCGCCAACTTTGACTACTACTGTTTGACTGAATAATCGATTTGATTGTCACTATTATAACAAATACAGGGCTTTGATGAAAGTGTTTATAACAAATACAGGGCTTTGATGAAAGTGTTTATAACAAATACAGGGCTTTGGTGAAAGTCTTTTTACAGCAACGAGACACGAACTTTTGGATTTATAGTCTGGACACGCTTATTACACGGCCACGACCATCACTCCTTTAAATGGAATTATTAGTTATTTTTTGTTTACGCTGACTACTAGCTCATCCAGCCCATTTATATAACAACTTCTATCAAAAGAGCTGCTAGGAATTCTACTGTAATAATGACATTTAATAATAAATAATCTTAATTATGAGCATCAGGCAAATACTAATAGCTTTCCAGTTCGTACTGTCGATTTAATGAACACGTACAACTTAAAACGATAGTATATCAACTGTTCGATAACCAAAATTTATTTGTAAGCATAATCATTTAAGCTATTATACGTTTTAGAAACAGAATCGATTTATATGTAATTAAATGGAGAGAAGATAAGAATGATTTGTATCTTAAAATATTCAAAAAAGGTTTGGCCACAAAAAAATTATGGTGCACTATTTATGTGTTCTGTCTTTTCTTCGCCGAATCTCAGTGTCAATATAAATTATCAAAAGTCAAACCTTTCGTTTAATTGGTGAAATATATAAGTGTATCATAAATAGTTAAAAACATATGCTAATCAAAAAAACATCATTAGTAAAAAATATAAATCCTGCATAATAGTATCATGCCAATATTACAGTCTGTGTTGATATAATGCCATCATACCAAAAAATTATGGTTTAACCGTGTATACAAGACAACGTAAAATAATCTAATCTGATCTCCTAAACTAATAACGTTCTTATTTTTTGTTTTATATTAACTTGAGTGAAGCATATATTTTGACCAAGAAGAAAAGTGAGTTTAATTTCGAAATGCAAGTAGAGCGTACGTTGAAATTGTTGTACTTTTTTTAACAAGTAGTAAAAATGAAAATGTTATATAAATTCTAAGAATGGTATCATTTGTTTTACATCGTAAACACCAAAACATAGACACTGACATATCAACTTTTCGAGTTGCGTTCACTATCACTTTGCCGACAGTAAAAATGTATTTACAACAATTAAGAAACAAACACATTTTATTTCTACAACATAACTTGCTGACTGGTCACTTTATATGCAGAAATGTTGTCATATCACGATTAACCTTCAAGATAACCGATCAGAGAAAGGATCTTTTCATCTTTCACGGAAGCATGACATCCATTACAGATGCATAGTTATTGGAAAAGTTATTGGTTTTCTTTAACCGACTGTTTAAAGCGATACGTCATAAACGTGTATCTGCAGTGATAATTGAACGGTAATGTCTCTGCCTGTAACTAGCTACTAGTGGTGACAAAATGATGGAACAGACTGATAAGGTGCAACCTCTGTTGCCCCGTATTCCAATTGAGCGATTCCTTCAAGAGATCCGAATTCGACTATTTACAACCAAACAACAACATTTACAACATTAAAAAGATTCTCATGTGGCAGCTAAGAACCAGTCTGAGAGGAGCTAAACTCAGATGCAGACATGGAAATACGGTTTCGGATGTCCTTGGAGCGGAAACTCAGGACAAATAAAGCTGGGAATAGGTGAAACATGAAGTCTGGTAAACCATTTATGAATCATTTCTGTAGAGTAAGGATATGGAGAAATACTACTGGAAATCACGTGACTCTGTTTTCATTGTTTCACTAGAGCAACCTGCTAGAGGTGGTATGATAGTGTGGGGAACATTCTTCTTACAAGATTTGGGTCTTTTACTTATGTTAGAGTGGTAAATAACTCCCAATGTTAATTACACACGACACTATTACATTTCTATATTTCTTACAAAAGGTAAAACTATTCTAAACAAACAAAGCAAAAAGTGACAATTTGTCCCAAACATTTTCTACAAAATTTATTCAAACCGCCTGACACTTATTTGAGGCATGTTTCTTGACCAGCAGAATCTTTAGATTCTATTCCGATTCAGTATATTTTGGGTGAACTTTAACGTCTCATTCGCTGCTGTAATCATCTGCTGACGTTTGTGATATTATTAAAATTCAAACAAATAGGCTACAGTCGAACAAGACACCTTGTATATTTATGCCAAGCTATGCTCAGGTAACTATCTCGACGAAATTTGGATTATATTAATTAAGTGACCAGCTAACAAATATTCCATGTACCAGAAGAATAAGACGTATCCGTGTATTTTTTTACCTTTTTTTTTTTTTCTTATCCGCTCTAAACACCAGGAACTCTATTTACCAAATAATGTTGTCGTTCATTTTTATATTTCGGTAAATACATTCGGGAGTAAACTATCACCATAATTTCGCATTTGTCTGTAGCATTTATCTTTAAAATACTCAATAATATTTTATTTTGAGACTCATTAGCACACCACCAGAAGGCACTAAAATGTAATGAGGAATAGTTTTTTTAGTTTTCTTCGCATACTTTAAAACTTTTGAATTAAAGTATGCTCACTTATTTGGGTCGAACAAAAAAATCGCTGAAAAGTGCAAAGCTGCACTGGAAGAATGTAAATTTATATAGATTGCTACTAAAATTAAGAATTGCTAAAGTCGGCATTTCTAATTCTTGCCACTAGAGGCCGACAATGTTTGAGAAGCCTAAATGGTTGATGGATTTGTTTTTTAGCGCAGCGCGACACAATGAGCTATTTGTACTCTGTCCACCACAAGGGATGCACAAAT
>NW_013666071.1:469380-470215 GCF_000517525.1 Limulus polyphemus | reverse complement strand
CAAATTTCATATCTAATTTATTATTTGGAATTGAAAAAGGCAAGTGACACTATTTTTACCTTCAAGGGTAGTAGTGGTAATAAGTAAACTTTTTGAGGCTAGTAGATTAAAATATAATTTTGTGAAATTTTGTAAATGGTGGTTTATTTGTGAAAACGAAATTTAAAGTACTCTGAAATGACGTAAAGCGTACTAAAATGCTATAGTTTATAATGGACTAATTATGACGTATGGCAATAGACCATTCTGATAGAGGATAAAATCCCTTCTTTATTGACAATCTTAATTGGAGGTATCGATTATAAAGCTAAATTGAAAACACACCTTTTAAAACATAGTTATTGGTAATACCTGGATACAGCTAGGAAACAAAAGTGGTTCTGGTTAAAGAAAACTCTTAAGTTCCATACATTTCACTAATCCTATATATTTGAGTTTGTATAGGCTATATATATTTAATATAGGCACACACGCAACATTTAGCGAATCTATATAATTTGACTTTCAAACTTGAGTGTTTTAAAATTGTTGTTAATCTGTTATTGTGTAGCTTAAAAACATATTTTTCTAACCGTTTCACAAACAATATCTTAAATTTTAAAAGTGTTTCTACTTGAAGAGATGACTAACATAATAAAAAAAGGCTTATTAGTGTAATTTCATGATTTTTGTTTGTTTCAGATTTTCGCGCAAAAATACGCAAGGGCTATCTTCGCACAGTCTTCTGTAATTTCGATCTGATAGATTAGAGAGGTGACAGCACCACCTTCTGTTAAATAGTGGAACTTCACCATCACTCTTACAACGCACCCACAACTTGAAAGTGCGAAACTTC
>NW_013666071.1:456514-469370 GCF_000517525.1 Limulus polyphemus | reverse complement strand
GCGAAACTTCAACTGGCACAATCTGGTGCGAAAACCATTGGGCTGCGCTCGGTTTCTTGCACTTAATGTGTTTTCCTTCCCGTTCACTATCAGTGCTTATCTATCAAGTTATCTTACTGAGATAGTGTACACATAGCCATTCTACTGATAGCTGTTAGCATGTTACGGTCAATCAAACCTATCAAAAAAGTCACATATGTATATAACAGATCATAAACTGAGACACCTTAAAACGGCTATTACAACTGTGTCCAAAAGCTTGAGGGTGAAATAACAGTCTGGTGAAAAACTCTTGCCATAATGTAGATAATTACTATTTAAGTCATGAATTATTGAACTTTAGTATTGTAACAAATACTGATAAAGAATATAATATATATATACAATACAAATAGTTTCCAAGTGTTTGTTATGCTTCTCTCAACGCTATACGAGGGCCACCTGCATTAGCTGTTCCTAATTTATCAGTGACAGACTAAAGGAAATACATCTAGTGAACACTACCAACCGCCAACTCTTGGGCTACTTTTCACCAACGTCACATTATAACACTCACACGTCTAAAAAAAAAGTGAGCATTTTTGGTGAGAGAGATTTTGAGCCCGAGACCCGCAGATTGCGAGACGAGAATCCTAACCACCAGGCCACTGTCCTTACTAAGTTAAAAAAACAAAACAGAGCTGAATCTTTAGGCCACGTAAAGTTAATTAGTTCATTTCTTCAGACGGTTGCGAGTGGGTGGAATAATGGGTGGAATACTTTTTTATTCTACAGTTTAATGACTAGGGTATTTTTTTAGAATAATTAATGAGCTACATGCGAATGAAAGTTTAACTACACAATAAATGTATAGGTTCCAAGTTTGACATGAAATATAGAAAATAAACTGAAAGTTTATTATAATATTCTAACTATACCTAGATGGAGTGTAAAAACGTTCGAAAATAAGTTTACAGAAGGTTAATCGCAATTCGTAAGAACAATTTGCATATGCCAATATACTGGCGTGTTCCTGCAGGTGCGAGAAGTGACACCGCGGGGACGTTTGTAGCACTTATATACGTAATTTAAAGCAAAATCTCGAACTTCGGTTGCAATGGTAGACTGCTAGTTTTTACGATGAAGGATACCTGTCAAGCTGGGTCGTCCTCCATGAAAGGACTCGTACGACAGAACACTTAGGTCAGTATCATTTAAAAAACACACTCCAAGTTAATCTGGAGTAAAGTGAAAGTTATGTTTGCTAAAGAGAACACTTCGATCCAAAATGTCTTTGCGATGACGGTGTTAACAAGATTAGCAATAAAGATTTGAAATTGATAAACAATCAAAAACCAAAAAACTCACGATCTGCCAGCTACTCTTCGAAATTAAAGACTATTTTCATGAGAAAGATGACTAAAGGAACTGGAATAACAGAATTCCTTGTCGATCGGTAATCTGCTAAAGTCCCCGATGTATCTGTAATGGACTTTTTTTACCTTTAGTCTTCTTAAAAGTGATTTTGGAAACCAACGTACAATGGAAGAGAGACGTGTAATCTTTTGCCAAGATGTGCAGTCTGAGATTGAATTTGTCATACCTAGCAGAAACTTAATATAAGAAATAGTGAACATGCTCGCCCTTTCAGCCGTGAGTGCGTTATAATTGACGGTCAATCCTACTATTCGCCGAAAAAAATAGTAGCTCAAGAGCTGGGAATGGGTGGTGATGACTAGCTGCCTTTCCTCTAGTCTAGCACTGCTAAATCAGGGACGGCTAGCCAGATATCCTTCGAGTAGCTTTGAACGAAATTCAAAAATAAACAATTGTAGTGAAGGGACGGTGTTGAGCAATAGTGTTAAACAGTATTAGTGTGATCGACCATAGAGGAAGCAGTTTTAAGAGTAATATGGAAATTAGAACATTATTTTTAGCCGCGGCTGAGTGGCTCACAGAACGGCTCTGAGTTTGTTTGCTTTTTTTTTTTGTCAAGTGCACTCTTTTAGCTCAAAGATCCGTCATTTCTTGACAGATTTGAGATCTAATTATAGTTATGGACTCAAGCGGTCAAACTCTTCCAGTTGACGTCTTTGACTACGCCCAAGGTCTCATAGGTTAATGTATTCTAATCCTGCCTAAAAAAATTTCAGTTTGATGAGTAATAAAATCGAATCGGCTTTACGCGCTCCCCACATTTAGTATTGCTGAAGCACAAAATATAGCTAATAAAAAAGGGAAACAAAGGACTCATAAATAAATTGACTCTAAACCTGACTGAAAGAATTTGAAGTGCAGTGGCTATTGAGGATTCCCTCTTGTTATAAAGTGTGATTAAAAAAATCTGGATGTATTCCAACATATCAAAAATAATCCCAAAGATATCGTGAAAATCATGTCTTCCGACAGCGTAATAAAACTGATTCCAATTTACCCTAAGGTTTATTAATATCTATAACCATAAAAAAGGTTTTGGTTGAGTGTGAAAGTATTCTAGTTTTGTTTTCACTGACGAAATCACAATATATAAATGTTTGCTGTTAGGCACAAAATTACACAATGCGTTATCTGTGACCTGCCATTTGCGGGAATCGAAACCCGAATTTTTGCATTATAAACCAACAGACTTACCGCTGATGTTATAAATAATTTAATTTATGTAAAACTTTACGAAAGTTGTGTCAAAATATTTCATGTTTATAAAGATGTGTCCGTTTTGTATATAACTAGTCATGGTTGAAGTAGCCCCCTAGTGGCACAGCTGTATGTCTGCGGACTTACAATACTAGAAACCGAGTTTTGATACCCGTGATGGGCAGATTATTTAGCTTTGTGCTTAACTTCAAACAAAATGGTTGAAGTATTTATTTAATTCAGTTGTTACAGTGAGCTTGCCCCCACGCTTCGAGATGTCTTTATAATTTATTTCTTCTTAAATGCATTTTCTTCGTGAAAGAGAAACGTCAAGAACTTGTTAACAAAATAGTTTTATTGAAATATACACTTTTATGAGCAATTAATCGGTCAAAAAACCGCTGAAGTATCGTTTTAAGTTAGTAACAACATAAACTTTACTTGATTCTGGCGAACCCTATCAAAACCAATTTTTTACTGAATTTTTAAGTGTTTCATATTGTAAAGTAACTTCCATAAAATAACAAATATGTTCTTTCTTGGTAAAAGAAGTTCGATTCTAATAAATATGCACTTATTAAATGCTAGTCATGTTTTTTTGGGAGTAGTAAGGGTTCAACAAGAAATACAATAAATATACGTTAGACGCATGAAGATTGGATAAAACTAAGCCTGGACGTTTTCTTGATGTGTTCTACATCGATTTCTGACCATATAAAAACATTTCTGAAAGGTCTGACTGTGACGAATCATCATAGTTCCACTAGGATTCGTCATAAAAAATTTAGACCAGTAGTGGACATGAACACGATTGGCTTAAATGCTTAGGATAGGTTGAACTTTATTATAAAGATTGAAAAGAAATCAGGATTACCTGAAACCTCTGTCTGAACGTAGATACGCTATAAATTATAAGGTGGTAAATCTTAATCTGATAAAAAACTAATATATATATATATACACAGAAAGTATTATCACGTCAAACACACTGGTGAAAGCTTTCTGGAAGAAACATCAAATTGTAGTAACAAAACGAAATATTGATATTAGGACTAAAAACCTCTTTCATTTGCTGGTTTTAAGCATTTCAAAAATCATTGATTTCATAGGATTGTATTGATCTGAAAACAAGACGAAGTAAATATATATATATGAAACAAAGTCAGAACAATATGTACAAGCGTTAAGTGTAAAAAAAAAAACAATAATAAGAAATGGTCAGTCGAATATATATATATATAAATATATTCCCAATACAGTTTTATACACCTATACCAATTGACAAAGATATGGGTTTGTATTGTTCTCACACCACCTATACATTTACATTGCAACTTGTTTTGTCGAATTCTGTACATTGTAAGTATAAAATTAAAAGAAGGATTTTATTACGAAATGAACGATAGTGAAAAAACTAAATTAGAATAGTTCTTATTTACAGGTAAATTTCAGGTTGAAACTTCTAAGTCCCACACCCCCCTAATTTTATTCCGATGTTTGAAAAAAAAACACATTAAATGTCAAATTTCACTAATTTTGGACCAACATTTAGAGGTTGTTCAATGATGTTGGAAATTCTATAGTGCAATGGCCTGATGCTTTATGTACTATGTGATAATAAAATGTATTTGGTATGTATTATAAATGATTTATGTAAAGTATATTATTATTATTTGCATGTACAATAGTATAATTACATAATTATATAATTTTTATATTATTTTGGTGTGGTTAGACACTTTTAAATTGCTATTTTTTTGTATCATTATACTCCTCAATAAGGGCCACACTTCTTTCAGCATTGTCATTTACTACATTCAAGTATTGAACTGTCAGTAATACCTCCCTGTAGTACCCTCTGAGCTCCAAGACTCGTGGTCATAATCCAGAACTCCATATGGAATTTTGAGGCACCTGAAGAAGTGTGCAATGTTTTTTGTGGTGAAATCTTTAATCGGCCCACCCAAGATTGCTAGAATCGATTGAAGATTGCAATATCTGAAGCAGAGAAAATCTCCATACAAATTTTGAAAACACAGGTTAGGAAACACATTCTAAGATATGATGCCTCCATGCCAAATACAGAAGGTTCTTGTTTCATCTTTGTTCTAGCAGCATAGATACTCCATTTCCATGACCGTTGTTGCTTGCATATTGTACTAAAGCAAACTGCCTTCACACAATCAACGACTCTCAATTCTTCCAGCAGATGTGCCACAGCAGAAGCTTGAGCCTCTCCAATTCCATAACTCAACTTTGAAACACTTAGGAGTTGGTTTACTTCTGCTCCAGAGAGGATCGTTGGAAGGCGATCTACTTCTTCTTTCATTGTGAAATCGTTAAAGTGCTTTCTATCCCATTGAACTACAAGCGAGACTTTGTCTTGAACTGTTCCTTTCAGGTTTTGTCAAGTTCTTCACAGAAGCGATGTCAAGATCCTGTGAAAATAATGACAAATGTTGCCTTTCCGTCACTCAACTTGGTTCTCCCCATATCTGTTGTTAAATTGGGTGTGATAATCTTTCTTCTTGCCCTCTTTTTAGGTTATAAAGCTAAAATTCTCCAATTGCTGCTCTATCATCACCACTGTTGTTGGTACTGTATCCACCAACCTCATCATCACTGCTGTGGGATAATTGGCAACAACTGACAGTTTCATTCAATATTTGCTATTACTGCTCTGCACGTTATCTCTTGTACATACTCGCCTCACTTCTATTCTCAGCTCTTGATTCCTTTAAAGAAAGATTCTTACTTACCTGTCTTCTGGAATTTTGTTCAGGATAAGGGCATCCCCCATGAGTGACGTCAAAAAAAATTATCGAGATTATTGACAAACTCTGCTTCGTTAGCTTGCTGTGTTTCAGTTTTTCTCTTTGAATTTTTCTTTAGTTTTGCCAATTTTTCAGAACGTTTCTCCAGTTTCATAATGGCATAATGTTCAGGACGAATTGAAATTGGAGTCTTGTTTCAAAAACTGCAACTTCCTTGCTCACAATCTTTGAGCTTTCACGAACTGTTTTCTTTAATGTTTTATAATGGAATAAAAACACACAGTACTTTCCTATTTGAAGATAATTTGCTTCCTCTCAGCTCAGTTTCTTCTGAACCAAGCATCCAAAGTGTATTCTTATTTGTTGCAGTATCCAATTCAATGATATGCCGATAAAGTATTAACTGAAATGATACAGAAGGATCTTCTTAAGTGATTATATATCTTCGGAGAAATTCTAGAAACTACTCTTATGTCATACAAAATATTCCAAAAATATAAAGTGACAACATGTATTACTTATATATGGAATGTTCTTGAACATTCTGAATAATGTTAAATACTCTGGAATATTCCAAAATATGTTACAATATTTCATAATATCATGCTAGGACATTTCAGATTAATATAGATCCTTCCAGAATTATTCAAAATGGGCAGATATAATGAGAGCTACAAGGTAAAATTTTGACAACTTTGAGCAACCTCTAAATGTTATTCAATATAGATAAAATGTGGTATGAATTACTTATTTATAAATGAGAACAAAATGACGGGGTGAGAATGTTTTTAAATCAAAGCTTCAAAATTAAGGTCCCTTAACCTACATTTATACATAAAACAGCAAATAGAAATAAAGTATTATTATCACACCCACAAATTTCAGAGATGCGTTTAAATCGTTGACGTCTTTAAATAAATACTTGAAGTTAGCGTCCCACTGCTGCAAAAACGCGATTCGGACTTTGGGGCTGTGAGTGCGCTATAGGAGTAAGTGTTAAGTCCCACTAATCGGTTAGATAAGAGTAGCCTAAAAGTTGTTGGATGATGCTGTTGACTAGCTGTCTTCATTCTAGTTTATCAGACCAAAATTAGGGATGTTTATGCCCAGATAGCCTGTGTGTAAACATGTATAAGCTTCTCGATTGTTCAGCGGAAGCTTGAAGGCTTATAACGCTAAACATCGGCGTTCGATACTCGCGATGGAAACGGTATGGATACCTCAATATGTAGATTCGAGCTTAAAACAAACAAACAACAAAACTTTGCACAAACATTAGAAAAACAAACAAATGAGCAACAATATAATTTTTTATTAAAACATAAGTTTGCTCATCGCCAAGGTGAAATATTTAATCCTATTTTCTGGACAAATAATGCTGAAAGCATAAGGGCATACATTCGTATGAAATAATTTCTATGTCCATTTAAAAAAAAACAAAAAAACGTTTGTATTTTTCACAAAACTCTGTCAAGCAAAAGTTTTAAGGGTCATTAGCATATGCATATACACAACGTGACTTAAAATATGTAAGTTTTAAAGTCGTACTTTGAGATTTCGATAATTAATCGAATTTTGAGATAATTCTGGCAGCATTTAAGTTAACTGCTTACAAAAGAGACTTCGCTTTAAAAACTTGGAATCACGTATAATGAGAATTAGCTTGAAGACGTATCTCATGTTTTATCTACAGCGAGGAAGCTGCATTTCAGTTGATTAACTCAAAACAAAACAAAAAAAAACCATTATATCCCGCTAATTTAACTGTGGAATAATTTGCTTGTTAATGAGGCCTTATAAGAAGATTTATTTCCAAATATCTCAGCAGCATCATGAGCTCCTAACTGCAGCACTGTAATGTATAATCTTATTCATTACCATAGCAACAACATTTTCTAATTTAAACTTACTTATCCCAATTATTGTAAAAGAAAACAAGTATTTTCTTAGTTAGTTAGAAAAATCAACATTTTTTGATTGGAACTAAAATATATTTGCTGTTCTACCTTAAAAATCATAATATCTGGATTAGTTCAGAATATCTAACGTATTTTTCAACCACGTAAAGACTCTTAATTAAAGACTATAGAAACACGAACTGCGTAAACGGTGAGCTCTATCGTATTTGTGTTTGAAACTACTAACGAACATTACTGGTTATTCTGAAACGAAAAATAAACAAATACTAGAATTCTAAAAAGAGACAAAAGAATGCGTGTGTGAATATTCTTAAAGAAATTTCATGTTGTGTAAAAACTTATTTATTTTACATAACTATATATCTTTTTGTTTATCAATATATTTAATGAAGCTTGGAGTCTGAATTATTTGTTTTTAAAGCACTGCACAGAAAACAGAGCAAAATCTATTTTTGAATTTCTTAATTACACTAAGCCAAGTTTCATATATAGATGAATCTTCTTCGTGTTAAGGAAAACTAACGTTTCTGTTCTAAGCTATAAAAGTTGGATAAGAATTATTGTTGTACAGTGTAAATACTTTCCTTGTGGAATATTTCGTACAGAGAACATTGGCTTTTAAATGTCCTCGTGGGAAGTAATGCATTGTTTTCAGGCAAAATGTAAATATTTCTTGATCATGAAATTTTTATCTTCTTGTTTGTTTGTTTGTAATTAAGCACAAAGCTACAGAATTGGCTATCTGTGCTCTGCCCACCTTGACTGCTAATAATATTCATTCACTTACTTAATGAATGTGTTGCTTGTTTCAAATAAGCCAGTGTTTCAGATTGAACTAGAAAAGCATTCGTATGCAACCCCTGCCACGCAATACTATCGATTTTTGCATCAATCAGTCTAAAATATATACAAAAAACAATGCCTCACACTCAAAAATATAATTGTAGGTATAGGTGCCAAGATCATCTTTAATCTCCAGTCGTTTTCGAATTTTCACCATTTGTGAAAAACCAGTTGAACTATTATGATAATGAAAGTGGTTTAACTTCAGTGTGATCTCGAACTTTCGGCTATATTCACCAATGGATCCCTGGAGGACTCTCAATCTTTGTACGAAATGTGATTAAAATCATATAAACCCTTTTCCAGTTTTATGGTTGATTGCAGTGTGACCTTGACCTTTGACTTGCATTCTCCGATAGTTAATCATTTTGTCCGTGAAGGACATTCAATATTTGCACCAAGTTTCTTCAAAGTCATAGGAAAATCTATCTAATTATACTGGCGAATCTGACGTCTGGTGGGGCTTATTACTATTACATTACTATTACTGGTTACATTCATCGAGGTCAATGAACATAGAATGAGTAAAATTATGATTTAAACACTTACTAAGAAACCAAACTTACTAAGAAACCAAGAGTTCGGGTATTAGATAAATTTAAAGGTTAAGCGAATACTTTAAGCCGTCTTATTAATATAGACTTCTGTGGATCTAACTATTAATAAAGTATTTAATTATACACTCACGCTATGCAACGTTCTGAAGTTAACATTTTGGGGCAAAGTAAATTGAAAAAAAAATATTGCCGTAGTGGATTGTAATTAAATTCATTTTTCTTGATTGCCAAATAAAGTTTCTGAGATTTAAAAGTTAAAAGTTTTTATAAAGACAAACTTTGATGCTTAACATTTTTGGTAACTAACAGTACAACCAATTATGATTTCGTTCTTTAAAGATTGCCAAAAATTATGATTCATTAATATTCTACACAAACATACATATATTATACGCGTTATTAGCAACAGTAGTTCATCACACAAATTAGGAGTTTAGGGAAATTATTTTCGGGTCGGTACTTTACCTTTAACTTAATTCTTGGTTGAAGTTAGATAAATAGATATTTAGGGTTATCACATTCCATGAGGGCATGCTTTCAAACACACTGCTCTATCTATCTGTTCTCGGTTAATCAACTAGTATTATACCCAATTATTTCTGTTTCAGATCTTAACAAATCTACCATTCATTGAAGCAGTCAATGATAAACATTTACTTTGCATAATACTTATAATTATATTTTACGACTTGTTACTGAGTTAGTACGAGAAACTGTCGCGAATTCCTGAAATCCGTTTACTGTTCACCCTCATTATAAGGAAATGATTTTCAAAACTGAATAAAGACAAACATCTATATTGTTTGAGGTATAAAATAGATGTGTTGACAGCAATATATATATATATATATATATGTACATTCGTTGATTTTAATAAAAAAAAACCATAAAAGAATTACGAATAGTTTTTATTCAGAGACAAAATATTTCTGCACAAGTAAGATGTAACGTACCTTACCTTACCACTATGACGAAGAAGCATTTAAAACATAACTCTGATAAGCTATGTTTATTGAAGCCACCTCTTTGCCATTCAAAATCATTTTTACTTTTTATAAAACGTTCTTCTTACTCTATATATCATTCACATTAATATGAAAAGTTTTGATTTGCAATTTGAGGAGAGTGATAGGAGTGAAAGTTATAGAAAAAATAAAAACTTTCGTTGTAATAAATGACATAAGGGAACATCAAAGTTTTCAGGCTCTTCAAGAATAATGTTATAACGGTAAAAAGAGTTCTAGTCGCTTGATTCAAATTGAACCACGCAGTCCACATATTAAAATTCACTTAACAGTTTACCATCTATTACTGTTTTTGTTGTTAAAGAAACTTTTGAACAAATCCTTTTAACAGCCCATGTGAACATGCATTTCTAGATTAAATAACCATTCATCCTCTGAGTTGCTAACTGTGACGACAGATCTATAAGATATTGAATATTTTTCTCGAAACGGTGTTACCGAAGATTAGCATATGCTGGCTGTTGATTAAATTGGTGACGTTTTGGTGTTTAGAGTATTCAGAGGATAATATAACGTGAAATACGAGAAACGGTTTTTGACGGTTAGTTTAGAAGTTAATTTTATGTGTTTCAATGAACTGTTATATGATGGCGGTTTCTACTGTTTCACTAAAATTGGGAGATTAAATAGTGACTTACAGGTTGAGACCTGAACAATAAAAGTGACTGTTCCTAGAATTTTAAAGAAGCTGAACGTGAAGTAGGGTGTAATATTACTTTCATTATATTGCAATGTGAGATCCAAAGAACTAACAGTGGCGTTTCATTTTTGAGATAGAGAGATTCCCTGTACCAAGTAGCCGTAAAGCTTTTCTATTCCTTGATTTCAAAATAAACTTGTGTTATGCAAAGAAACTCAGCAGCCTGTTTTAATGAAGTATTTTAAGCTGGCAAGAATTGATTTAAGTTTATACTGTGAATACTTATTTAGAGTTAAAAACAATATTTGAGTTTTCATATTGTTGTCTGCATTAATAATTCATGAATCAGCCCCATATACCACTAAATATATGTTTTGAAAGCAAATTTTAAAGGTACTCTCTGAAAGATATGAACAATGAAAGTCATCCAATTACAACTTTATTTTTCTGTTCCAATATACTCACACTGTAAATAAAAAATATCTGTGCTCCGCTGCGGATTTCACAAAAATCCAAATGTAGCGATCAAGCTCCTCTATTATACTCAATTATTTCTGTAGCTAACCCCTGGGGTCCGTACGTGAACAACTAGCCCGTTATGGCATCTGCCCACTCTACCGGAGTACGTACCGAGTTTAATCCCTGTGAGTGGGTGTTTGAACAACAAGGCGCCCCAGGATCCCGAGGGGGACCAGAAGCACAAAACCAGATGCTAAATTCTAGTCCAGTGATTTTGTAACCCTACTCACTGCGACGAAAAAAAAATTTCGTCTACAGAGTTCTGCTGCCTAAACGACTCTGCAATTCTTCATCTGTGAGTACTGAAATCCTAGCAATAAAATATGTCCACATTCATTTTATGGGTTCGAACAAATAGTTTGTAATTATGCCTAAATGAACTAGCGTGTTTTCACTGTTCAGCAAAATATTGTGGTATTCAACAATGGAGAGATAGCTTTCAAGACAATATTGTAAAATGTTTCATAACATGTGACGCATTTTTGACCAATTTAAATTTTCAAACCAAAACCTTTTATTAGAGGTTACGACACTAAGAATGAGATTAAAGCTTAAATAATTTCTCGCTAGCTAGGTATAAATCGTGGACTTTTTGTCAAATGGAAGACAAAGTGATGTTCAATTTTAATTTAATTAATACTGTTCTGATATAAATATGTGATTGTCTTGTTAAATCATCTTATATGGGAGTCATCATGCCAAACAAACGTAAACAGTTAATCATTGGCTAGATTTAAACACTGAAGCATTCGTCAAATCGTGCAGTCTGAAAGCCCTTACGTGGTAAAAAAATAAGTAATTTATTTCTAACTGTACTTAATCTTAATATTATAATAACGTTTTAGACATTTTTCTTAAATCAATTAACTGGTTAGGGAGCTCGACTCGCAATCTGCGGTTCGCGGGTTCGAATCACCGTCCCACCAAACATGCTCGCCCTTTCAGCCGTGAGGGCGTTATAATGTGACGATCAATCCCAGTATTCGTTGGTAAAAGTGTAGCCCAATAGCTGGCGGTGGATGATGATGACTAGCTGCCTTACCTCTTGTCTTACACTGCTAAATTAGGGACGGTTAGCGCATATAGCCCTCTTGTAGCTTTGCGTGAAACTCAAACAAACAAACAAGTCAATTAACGTGCATGATTATTTGTGAAAGATAAAAACATTGCATTTTAATGATTACTTAAACATAAGCTTAGGCGGCTGTTTTCATTGCTTTTTCCTATTCCAATGAATCCATGTTGATAATTCAAGTAACTCGTACGTACCATCAAAACCTTGGTATTGTCTTCATAAAAATATATAATTTGTTTGTTATTGAACGTAAAGTTATATTACACTATCTATTGTATTTACTACGGGGAATCGAACCCCAGACTGTAGCGTTGAAAGTCCGTAAACTTACCGTTGAACTACCGGGATAAGAAGACACATTTCACAACTACCTAATATATATATCATACATTGAGAAAACTTCACTTTGTATAAATTTGACACAGTTCCAGTGTTTTAATGCGATATTTTTGCAAAAACCCGATAGTTATGCTTCGGCTCAACTTTGGTCAAACGAATTCCGCTTTTCTCGTGAACCAGTAAGGACTTTTCTCATGAACCAGTAAGGACTTTTTTTCTTGTGTACCAGAAATGAGAATCAATGGAACCACATTCATGAATATCCATTCAAAGTCTAACATAAGTTTCAAAACGTATAACAGCACTTGTTTATTGTTAAGCAAACAAGTCCAACGAAGGAATCGAAACTCTAATTTTAGCTTCATAACCCACCCACCCCTAGGCTTACGGCTGAGCAACCAGAGAGAATGTTCCAGTAATCCCATTTATTTTTGATTCTTCTGGAGAAAATATTTTTAGGAGAAATATTTGCGTCAGACATTCTGAACTATAATACAATTTCCATACTTTAAAACACTTATATATATATATATATATATACACATATATAAT
>NW_013666071.1:440847-455514 GCF_000517525.1 Limulus polyphemus | reverse complement strand
AACTTATATATATATATATATATATACACATATATAATGTTATACACCTCAAATAATCCTACTAGATAAAGTTTTATGCCAGGTTTCTGTTTCGTCCGTATAATACAGATGAATTATCTAACTTTCTACCTGACGACTGCTAAGAGAAAACATGCAATCTTAAATGCGTCCTACTATTCATTCCAAAATTTTATCACAACTACAGATCCTGCTTAAAAATACTAGCTTAACACAAACAGTCGCTACTCATTCGAAACATTACTTCAAATGAATTCGCATCCTTAGTCCGTCACTGGTTCAAAACTTGAAAACAAATACAAAAAACAGTGAAATGAACCCGAAGAAAGAATAAAAGAATGAATTGGATAATAAATATGAGTAAAAATACAATTATTCATACAATTTAATAATATAAACCTTTTAGTGGCTTTTACTTCTAATGATTCCTTATACACGTACGCAAAATATTTCACCCTTGTGTTTACACTACAGGCTGTTCCAAATACCGTCAGTGACCTTGTAAACACCTTGTATAAGGTTTTTATTTGTTTTGTTAGTGTAAAATACAGAACTGAGCTAGCTACATTCTTTCCACCGAGTGGAATCGAATCCCAGATGTTAGCGTTATAAGTCCATAAACTTCTCACTGACTCACCAGGGAACCCTTATATAATGATTTACAGTAGAATGTAATTACTAAAAAAATAAGTAAATAAATGTGTTCTTTGTTGTTTATTTTCACTTGTGAAACATCAAAATCAATTAAAAGAATGAATAAAGTAACTAGTTAATGAAAAACTAATGTATATGATAAGTTTTATCCAATACAAAAGCAAGGAAGTGGTTATTAAATAACTTTTAAGACAAAACAAATAAAGATGCTTTAGGATATTGAATATTATTTTATTAAATTAATTTCTGGTGACACTTTCAGTGTACTTAAAAAACCTTTATAAGTTGTAATAAAAAATACTATGCTTAACTAAAAATTGATTTAAGGTCAAATAAAGTCTGAAGAATTAATAGGATTTGTATAACACATGCAGATAGAAATGGGAGTTTACTCTGGAAAACCAGAAACCACCTTGGAATTTATTAGAACCAATTTATAGTGGTAGCATAATAGTATGCTGTTACTGTCGAACTGACATTCAGTCATATACCAAACATATAAAACCAGATCTTGCCTACCAATGGTTGTATCCAAAATCTGGTTGATATCGGTAAACCCACTTGCTTCCGCAACTTTGGTTACGGCCAGTGGTATATCCCTATGTAATTTCCTTTGATCAAACGGCTTGTGAATCCTTTTTATCCTGTGCTAGTAGATGGTGACTGCATCTCACACTTCACTTAATAATGTCTTTTGTCAACACTAGAGGAAGACAGTCGCAAAAAGACTGAAAGCCCAAGCTTTTTTGAGTATCTTTATTTTTTACTGAGTCAGTACTTATTGTAATTCCTGTACCAGTTTCACACATATAGCTTTGTCAAAAAAAATCTTGATAAAATAGAAACACTTATTTCACACTGCCTGAGATACATAGTTGTGAATTAGATTGTTTCGCAGGGACAAATATATTTTAAAAGAATAATATTTTATGTCTATTTCTATGGTACTATTATTTCGAGATTTACATGAAAATAAGTTAGAAAAGCAAGATCAGGTGGAACTAATAGGTTTGGTAGGCCATGTACTGTACTGGTCAACAGAAAAGTGGCGATCTTTGAGTGTGATGATGAAGATCAGAGCAAAATCAATAAAAACTATTTATTTCTCCGTCTCTTATCTATGGGAAGATAGCACAAAATATATAATTTCACGTTTGGGCACTTACTCTTTATGTAAACAAGAATAAACAACACTGCGACACCTTCTAATATAGGCGACGTTCAAACACTTGCGGTTCAGACTTAAGGACAGTTTACAGGCCTGAAATGTTCTGAAATTAGTACTAAACCAAAACATGAACCAATATCATAAATATACAAAAGGTGACACTTTTTTTTTAGTTCTACCAATAGCACAAAATATATTTCTAAGAGAATGTGGGACCAGCACCCAAGTTTCAAAAAGTTTTGGACAAACAAACTAATAAAAGGACAGTCTACAAATCACATTCAAAGCTAGTGGTTTAAATCAGTGAAGAGTGGAGTTTCAAAGTCATCCTAACTTTTGAATACCATAGAACTAAAGCTATAAATTGGTGGATTAGGTGATAGTTTCATATGGTGTTTTTCACCGGGAGTAGGACTGACGTCCTAGTTCGGACACCGGGTGAGCATGTTTCGGTGTGACGGGGATTCGAACCCGCGACCCTGAAATTGCGTACCCTAATCACCTGGCCATGCCGGGCCAACGATGGATTAGCTATTAGGAATAATATACCTGTGAGAGGTGAGACGATGTCATAAAACAATTGTCGGACCAACAACCCAACTTCAAAGTTGCTTTAGCCAAAGAAACGAAGACAAACAAAGAAAGTCTAAAAACAATTAGGTTTAGAAATTGCAACGTCTTTAAACAAGTGTTTGAAAACCATGGTATAGTAGCGTAATATGTGTGTGCAGCAACAAGAAACAGCAATGAATTAAGGTAACTTGAATGGTTATTTTTAGTTTTTGTTGACCCATTACCTTTAAATAAAGCACATGACTCTGTTTTTGTTCTGCTCACGCTATTTACTTATGAGGAATCACAAACGAACTATGTACTGAAAACAATTTGTACGTTTCTTATATATGTATGTGTAGACACACAAAAAAGATGCTAGCTATATATATATATATATATATCTACGAAATGTATTCCCTTTGGAATATCCAAACTTAAACAACCTACGTAGGACTGGTTAGTTATAAAGAAAGGCCAATCTTATCAATTTAATCAGTGCTGTGAAGCAGGAATTGTTGTTCACTGAACTGTGAAACTAAGATATTAACGTTTCTAAAGCTGGCTAAGAAATGAATTTTTGCCACAGGTTCGTTATAAAGACTTACGGATTCAAAAATGAACATGCACGAACATTCTTTTACTGTATTGGGATTTTATGCAAGAATTGCATTACCCGTAATAATCTGATCAAACGAGGATATATTTTCGTTTTCTAGTCTATAAAATAACTTATTTATCACTAAATTATACTGAGAAACATGGTCATTCGTGCATAAAAATTACTGAGTTGAAAAAATATTTTACTTTTCAAAAGGGTTTTACTGCGAATAGTTTGTACTTGCAGGTCAATTTAGACTCATTAAAGTCGTTGTTTGTTTCAATTGGGTTGTTTGTTTGTTGTTAAGCGCAAAGATACACAAAGGGCTATCTGTACTCTAATTTTTTGCGTTATAAGCCCACAGAATTACCGCTGAGCCACCCACGGGTGCTTCAGTTGGTACACAAAAGTAGTCAAGTAGGTAACTAAATCACTTAGGATCATATTCCTTTCTCGTAAGCAAACTGAAATATAATAAAAAAGCTTTGGGTTGCAACTGATACCAGCATTCACTTACTCACTTTAAAGATGATAAAAATGTTCAAAGATAATTATACTAAATTACTGGATGTGGGGATTTACCTTAAACCACTTACAGAGGAAAATGTGACAAACACGGTTTATAAATTAATATAATACAAATATTTAATTTTATGTGATTGTGTTCTCGTTTAAACGAAAAGCAGTTACAGTTTTAATGCTCATTATAGCAGAACGAGCAGTGTGTGTTTGGTGACATATTATGGCTTGAACCTTGGCCTCCTATAAATAAAATTTAATTTTTGATTATCTTCAGCTGCACGAAAGTGGCACACCACTAAAGAAATTTTATTAGAACCCTATAGCTATAAGCCTCTTTTAACTTTAACCGCCTATGATATTACATTCCCTGTATATTATTTGGAGAAAGTTGTTAAAAACCTGCTGTAGTAATTTAAGTAGTTAATAACTAACAATGTTTTAACGGTATAACTGGTATTTATTTGAAAGGTATGGAGTTAAATTCAAAATGTTTCCACTTATTGGATTTTTTAACCATTTTCTGACAGAAGCAAAAACATAAAATATTTATCGATAGTGTACATTGTTCTCTATGACAGAATTCGGAATTGACGTGATTTTTAAAATAAATTATTATAGCAGCTGGTTTCTATCTCTCCATATCCGTAAAGTTCTTATCGTATTTTTTATAAAAAAGAGGAGAACTTTATGCCATTATCTTATGACAAATTCACAGTTAAAAACCTTAATTTATATATTTATAAAATAGCAGTAATGCTACACGCCTTATGTTGGTAGATACATTCTTAGGAAATATTTTTGAAATAAGCTTGGGAATTACTATCTGGTTCAATACAATATTAAGTGATAACAAGAAACAAGGTATTTTTTGGGATGTTGCGTTACGAGTAATACCATTGTTTAACGCATTAGCAAAGTCGATAACATAACATCCTAACTGACGAAGCTACACATATCTTTCGTAGAGAAAATGATGCAGCTAAAGACTTTGTTTATATTCCCACTTTTAACCTTCCCTTTTCTATTTGTTTATTTTGAAATGAACAAAAAGCACAAATTAAGTAATTGTTCAGTTGGTTAAAAGACTCAATTCCTCATTGCATTTCTCATTGAAATAAAAATACTTTTCATCCAACGACGTCGATTTTATTGGAGTAAGGTAATTCATCTCGTGTAGGGGATGAGAATGGCCCATCTTGTCATCACTCGGGAAAACAAGGGGGTGAAGATGACTGATCTAGTCGTTACTCGTGAAAAAAAACAGGATGAGAGTAGCACATCTAGTCGTCACTCATTAAAACAACAGGGTGAGAGTGGCACATCTAGTCGTCACTCATTAAAACAACAAGACAGGAATGTTGTTATTGTTATTTTCGGTTTACTTTATGGACATACCTTTCGATATTGATAGTACGAATCTTTATTGTTTGTGTAAGTTAAAAAGAAAATAAAACACACCAAATAAACGATAAGGCATAATGATATAAATAAAATGCATTTCCTGCTGTATTATACGAAATTATTGTCGTTGCTTATTCATAAAGGTTTGCTTATCATAATATACTTTAAAGTAAACTGAGATTTTAACGTTCTTCTAATTTATAGTCTTCCTGCAGAGAAAAATAAATTGTTTATGATGTAAATCCTAGAGTATTATTGTATAATTATCATCAATATAGTTCCTTTCGACGTATCACAGTATCGGCTAATATAACATCATCATATGTATAAAAGTTACCACACCTTTGTATATAGAATAATAAGCAAAACATGATCATAGAAACCAGCAGCTAAAAATGTAAATTACGATTGAAATTTTCGACCTGAACACATTTACCAAACGATCAGGTCAGAGACCCTAAGGATTCAGGCCTAGTCGTGTTTAATTTTGAGCTTCTGACCGAATATTACAAAGAGATCCACCTAGTAACTGCCAAGTCTAAAGAAAATGTCATCCTCCTTATAAAATTTCTGTTTGATGACAACTTAGATGCCTTCAATATTATGAAGTTGAATAACAAATTAATCGCCTTATGGAAAGCCATGTTTGCAACCATTGGAAATTTCTAAATCCGACAAAACAGTTCATTCTCCAAGTCCCTGCTGTGCTTGCAACAGGTTCATGTTTTTATTCTTTAATTAATGTTTAGCATATTTAAAATAGATATGAAATAGGCTCCCTTACTGACTGTCACATATAATGAAAATATTGCACTCATGATATCAGAATATTTAGTGACAACTTGGATCTCTTATTTTTCCTATGACAACGACTGACTGAAAATCATATTTAAGCTTAGATTATTTTAATCTGAGATATGTTAATCAGCTTTAGATTATTTTAATCTGAGATGTGTTAATCAGCTATTTACTGCTACGTTTAGTTACACTTTCTTCCTACTATTTTCCGTCTTGAACAGCGAAACTGCATGTATTGTGACGAATTTAAAGCGGAGATTAAGGACATTAATTTAATTTCTACTTCAACAGAGGAAGATCGAAATTCTTGTTTGCTGCTACCTCTACTGACATATTACTGACTTTATTCGTTTATATAACTACTCATAGGTTTATTTAATATTCACTGATACGTCTAAATACAGGATGATTCTTCAATTCGCTGACATTGTGACTATTAACAGGTTAAATCTGTATTCTTTCCACTGTCTTCCGATTGGTTGATCTTATTGTTGTAGACGTGGCGGCTAACTTGTTGGCTTTGTTTACTGACATATTTATCCTCCTGTTGTTTTTATGTCTACTGATAGTGTGTCTGTTCTCCTTTCTGCTAAGTCCACTGACACGGTATTAACCTAATCAACGAAACATCTTGATGTATTTCATATTTTACTTCTTTTCATACCTTTGACAGGCAATCCACTAATTTAGTGATAACTTGAATTCCTATTCGCTCCTGTGTTTACTGGGAAATTGATTCTCCTGTTTACTTCTTTGGTTCTTAACAAATTAATTCACCAGTTCAAAACTATCATATATCTACTGACAATTTTGATCGCATTTTATAAGAGATGAAATTCCTGCATTTTAGTTTGTTAGTTTGGTTTGTTTTGAATTTCATGCAAAACTATTCGAACATATACTTTGATGTTTTATCGCGATGTAGCAGCACCTTACTGATGTTCTTTTTATAAAATGCAGGAGGCCTGGCTTGTCCTGGTAGTTCGGGCGTTCAATCGAATCCCCGTCACCAAACATGCTCGCCATTTCATCCGTGGGGGCGTTATAATGTGTAAAAAAGTTGGCGGTGGGTTTTGTTGACTAGTGTATCACTTCTAGCGCAGATAGCCTTAGTTTCTCACCAGTAGAGAATTCAACCGTATTTGTTATATGTTTTTTGATATACCGATGAATTGCTGTGCATTTAGTTTGCTTAAAAGTGGTCAACGCCCGCGTACTGTGGGAGGTCTATGGAAAAATATTCAAGACGCGTGATTTGATAATGATCTCGTGACCCAACACAGAAATAATGGAAATTATGGAGTTAGGAAATAGTAAGTAACCATGGTTGTCAGACTAGGCACGGTCCTTGACATTGTCGTTATAGAGTACAATTAACCTTAAATACCGATATCCTGATCCTCCTATTAGCTGTAATGTTTATGCTAACTGGTGGTTATCTTAATTTATGGAGTGTGTGGTGAAGTCTAATGTTCTAATTTCTTCCATATCCGAGACTAGATAACTCTACACTGTTTATCCACTGATGTGGATATGACAAGTTTTAATTCTATTTTTAAGCAGATGCTACATTACCTGGAATTCGGAGATTAAGCTGGCTTTACTGAGCTCAGAGTTGGCTTGGTGATTTGTTCATCCTTATAAATGATAACATATTTATTCTTATATCTAATGCGATATACACTAGTCTTTTCACCCTTCTGTTTTCCTGTTCTATCTGTGATATCACGTGTATAACTTTGCATAACGGTGTTGACGAGAAAGAGTATAAAAAAACAAAACAAACGATAAACTGTTAAAAAGTCCCTAATAAAGCCATGCGTATCACTTTATTTTCAAAACGGAGAGATAGATGCACACAGAGAGAAAAGCTAAAGCAGATCCTTAGGTGACAAGTGCATTATGAAGGGTGAATCGAATGTTTTGAGCAGCGCGTAACTTTATAAACCAGAGTTATTAGGCCAAATAATAACTCCACGCTGTACTGCTTATCCCTTAGACCATAAAGCCATCATCTGGAAATGCCAAGAAGAGACAGGAAACTCATTCATATCTTATCACCGCCGAAGCAGTAGAGTGATCGACTCTATTAACTTTCGCTGTCTCAGCAAATTTGACTGCTAGCCTTTTGTAGAGTTATCAATCTGCACATTAAAAGACGACTTCACTATGCTTTTTAGGTTCGATAAATATTCGTATGAAACATTTTAATCAGTTATGTAGTGTTAAGTGCTTAAATGTTTATAGGAGTCTCGAAAATACATTTCCATATTTATTTGCTATCATCGTATACTTATATAAATTATATGGCACTTGTATACATGCAAAATATTAAAAACAGGCATCGGAAGTTGATTTCTTGCACGACAAATTAGCTTTAGTAAAAACAGGATATAACCCTAAAAAAAAAGGCGTCATATTTTGGTTGCTTTGCACATCACCATCGCCAGGAATAAGAGTTAACATCAAATACCGATGTATACTCTCCAACTCCTCCAACTTACCTAATTTTACTTTACACCATCAGCTCCATATCAGCTTCGAATACAATCCTCCCCGAAGAGCTCATAAGCAAATTTCCAGTAGTTCATTTCTTTCACAGTTTTATTATAAATAATATTTCTGGTATTATTATAATTTCTACTGATACCCTAATATACAGTTCCCACTTAAACTCAACCTGATTCATCAGTTTAACATCTTATTAATTTATAATGTGAGATGTGCTTGCCACATGTTCTACTAAAGCTGAATCATTCACTTTACACTTATCTAACAAATATTTCTTAATTCTGAATTTCAGGTTTCTAAACGTTTTGTTGACATAAACTGGGCTACAGTAAAAAAAAAAGAAATTTTGTAAATACCACACTTATCATCTTGTCGTATTTTATCTTTTACTCTCACGAGATAATTATTCAAGTTAAAACGCGGAGAGATGTTTACATTACAATCTCTATATGTTGCCTACTTTGAAAATATAGCAAGCAAATCTTCATGCCATCAACTTTATCATTTCTGTTAACCCTGTAAATGGTGGCATCTTATATTTATTATTATACTTATTATACAAGCTATCAATAATCACAGTGTCATAGCCTCTGTCCCTAGATACTTGTTTAAAAACAAAATTCCGATCTTAGGTCACAATCCATGGAATTTAATTTACCCTCTTTTTCCATCTCAGGGTTAAACAATAAGACATATTGAATTCATTTATGTCACATCAAAAAACGTGTCATTCACATACCTTAATTACACCACATGTTTAACTCTAGAAGTATTTAGTAGATCCATTTCAAATCTAAGCATAAACAACTCACATAATGGGAAAAACAAGGGAAAGTCAATAGCCAAACCTTTAACTTGTTTATAGAATTTATCCCCTACCCTAAAACGTGCGTATGACACACACTCGAAGACCACCGTCATAATTTCACTCACTTCTAACAGGGGAAATTGGTTGCTCTCTGGTAATCTATTCTTGAGAAAACCAAGTGCCTCTTCAACTGACACATTCATGAACGGAGACACAATATTAAAAGAGGCTAATTTAACAGTTGATTTCAAGTTTCTCCCTTTGAGTTTTTTAGCAAATTTAGATGTTCTTTTGCAGTGTACTTATGTGAGTTGGTTAAGAACGAACATATGTGACAAATAAACTTCGTTAATGTATTTTACGACGAGCTCCCTGTTATCCACAACCAGACGATTATTTAACAAACTCAGAAGCCACCATCGGAAAGAATTTACTCAATTGAACATTTTCGTTGACTGTAGGGAGCTCAAAGTTGTTCGTAACAGTGTTAATGTTAAATACAACCTAAAAAGTAAAAAGTTGAAATAGATTATTCATCAACCGTATGGTAAAATTCTTAGAGGCAATGATCAAAGAAGAAAAAGATATTGTGTGAACAGAGGCTAAGTTGTAAGACTTGCATTTAAAATTAACTACAACAACTAAAACAATTCTATGGAAAAGGTTGGCTTTGTGCTATTGGTTAAATAGTAAAAAAGCAAAAGTTAATAACAATGTAAAATTCACAAGTAAATTTACTAACTTAGTTAAGAAAAAAAAAGGTAAGTTTGAAATATAAATCAGACAATATGGTTCCATCAAGCCTTGGATGATTTATATAGTAAACTATGTACGAACCCTAAAGTAGTTAACTTATCGAATAAAATTGTGACATCTCAGCAAATGCGAATTTTAAGCCTAGGCTTAAATGTTTCACTTAAAAGTAATTTTCCAATAAAAGGGGATTTGATCATATAAACAAAAATTAACGTGTTTTAAAGGATTTAAAGGATTAATGACGTAGATACAACATACGGTTAGAACAGAAAGTAGCCAATGAGTTATCGAACTAGAATTGTAAATCTACAGTTAAATTAAGTGAGGCTGAATTAGAACATCTAGGCTTGTGAAAGAACAATGGAAATAATGTGATTACTAAGGCAGATAAAGGAGGAAAGTCGTGATTTTGGATAAAACGATTTATGGAGGTAAAATAATATAATTGTTGGGAGATGGCTTTTAAGAAGAGGTAAAAAATTACC
This sequence comes from Limulus polyphemus, assembly GCF_000517525.1. Lineage (NCBI taxonomy): Eukaryota > Metazoa > Arthropoda > Merostomata > Xiphosura > Limulidae > Limulus > Limulus polyphemus. The sequence goes on along the minus strand of NW_013666071.1, from coordinate 445,240 downwards.
CTACTACCTTTATATCATAATAGAGTAAAAACAGAGGTAACAACAATGTTACTTTGACAATGAAAAAAACAAGAAAAACCCTGTTCTCACAAGTTACATATTATCTATGGTTCGTGCTACCTCAAATCCATAAAATTGGCAATCTTTTCGTCTGATTTTAGACAAAGGAGACTCACCATTTCATCCACGGGCGAAGTTTAATTGTCAAAAAGTTTGCTCTTAACCAACTCCTTAAAAATACACTGTAAAAAATTATCCGATTTTATTAATAATACTGAAAGAGAAAAACTTGGAATCAACTGATCAACTTGTCTCTTTTGACACTGTCTCTGTGTGTCAAACGAGTGTGTCAGTTGAAGAGGCACTTGGATGTCTTGAGAACAGATTATCAGAGAGCAAGAAATTTCCCCTGTTAGAAGCGAATGAAATTATGACACTGATGTGTCGAACGCGTATTTTAGGGTAGGGGATAAATTATTTAAATAGGTTAAAGGCTTAGCTATGGGGTCTCCTTGTTATGCGAGTTGTTCATGTTTAATTTTGAAATATATGCATTAAATACTTCTAAGTTTAAACCTTTGGCCCCAATAAGATATGTAGATGACACGTTTATGGTATAGCGGACCAGCAACAACACATTAATGCAGTTTGAATGACATCTTAATTCGCTTAGTTCTACTAATTGGTTTACCATGGACATTGAAAAATGGTGTCAATTATATTTCCTGGTTATGACAGTCAAACGGAATGATTGGTTTCTCTCAATCTAAGTTTATAGAAAATCGTTTTCAGTAGTCCTTCCGCCACACAACAGATCATGTTATCTGCCTTTTCCACTTTTGAATTTAGGGCATTAAAAATATCAACTTACGATTGTGACATAAGATCGGAGTTTTTTGCTGTTGTTATTGTTTGCTTGTCACAAGTAGCTAGGGGTAGAGGCTATGATCCCTCGATTATTGATAGCTTGTTTAATAAGTATAACAGGGTTAACAGAAATGGTAAAGTTGATGGCATGAAAGTGTGCTTGTTATATTTTCAAGGCTTATCAACAAAAGTGATGCAACTTTCTCACTGTTTTGTAAAATAACTTTCTCACGTGTGTAAAATATAAAATAGAACAAGTTGATAATCATGGTATTTACAAAATCCTTGTGTTTGGATGGTGGTCCAGTTATGGAAGCGTGTTTTGTAAGCTTTTCTGGGAGGATTGTGTTCGAAGTAAAGATGGTCCTGAAGGTGTAATTTAAGGTTATGTAATTTGGAGGTAATATATATATATATATATATATATATATAAGTCAGTATCTAATTTTAACTCTTACTCCTGATGATTGTGGCATAGGACGCCACCGCAACATGTAAAGTATTTTTAGGGCTGTGCCCTGTTTTTAATAGAGCCCATTTATTGAGCAACAAGTGAACGTTATATTTTATTTTTGATATTTTTCCTCACGTATTTATTATTTAGTCGCGTATGCTAGATATGCTCGAAATTTGTAAACGTCTAATCAAAATATCCAATTGTTAAATACACATTTTCACACTTTCAATAGGCATTCATTTGAATGGTTTAGTCTAACAGTTTAATCTCTACGAAAGAAGAAACACAATATCTGATCACATTTAAGTGACAAATTGTTCCTGTCATCAGCGAAAAGAACTTGGCGTTCCTGTCCTGATGAGATTCATCCATCTAGTTCTATCCTGCAAGTCAGAGATTAAGATTGCACAAATATTAATCAATAGTTCGCAGCTACGTTTGTCTGGCTATTCTTGAAGGGCTTTTCCATGATTGTCTTGACTGTACAGTGGTCCATGTTACTGTCGGATAAGGTCATTTGCACAAATATCTTCAAGCACTGTTTTTTTTATTACTTCAGAAACTGGTAACAACTGGATTTTTTGCAGACTTCTGCACTTGTAATATGGTTACGGTAGGAGATGCATAGGATTCTACGCAGATCCCACTGAAATAACTACAAACACTGAAAATGTCCTCTTTCTTTTACATGGCGACTGTAACTCTCCACGTTTCCGATCTAAAGAGTAGGATTGACAAGGTATAGGTTCAGTACAGCAGCAACTTGGTATACAGGGTGATGCCTGACCTCCAAATGTTACCATCTGAATTCTATGTTTGATCTCCAAATCACCGTTGTTTGTACAATGTAGCTGAAACTCACACAAACGAAGGAGTCAACAATGTCGACAAATTGTTGGGAGAAAAGCTTCATGCTGACATTGTTTACATTTTCGTTTAGGACCAGTTAATATCGATGCCAAAAGCAGATGTCTCATCCTGAGTAATATCCAAGGATGGTAGCGGAGTCTCAAGCATCTTAGATAATGTTCTATATCATCAGAATACTTGGTCACCAAGGGTGACACTTAGAAGATCTCTGTGTACCGTGCATTAAAGTATTCAGTCCATATGAAAAGGAAGAGATTTGAGGTGACTTTACATCCTTGATGAGAGTTGTTCGAGATTTCAAAAGCATCAGAATAGCGTCCGTCAACTCTGACAGTGTTGGAAGTATCAATATATCTGCCCTTGTGTAACTTAAAACATAAAATAAAATACATTTCCCAAGTTTTCTCCTAGGTTCAGTTTTCGGCCTTATACGAATTTTAAATATTTTTTATATGTTTAATTTCTTTCAAAATTCAATGTAAAAGTAAGAAATAGATACATGTTTGTTATTTCCAAAATAATCTACATTTCCTCCCTCGGGTATATAGAGAACTTCAGCTAAAGCATTGTACACTCGATTAATACCACTCAAATGTGTCATCTTCGCGGGAGTTGATACTGTTGAAGCAAGAACTAATTCGGAGACAGTACTGTGGGGTACGACACAATCTCGTACCATGGGTTACGGGTCAGGACCTCAAATATACTTAATATCTGGGGTGAATGAAAATTCGGCTAGACAGTATTTAGTAAGGGAGCAATAAACTATCTGTGTACTCTGGATGGATTCACGTGGCGAGTGATCATAGGAAGTACATTCGTCAAGGATTAGTCACAGATCGTTAATCTGGTGTAAAATTATCTGCACATACCTGTCCATAATTTTTAACTGATAGTTTAGAGGAAAGGCAGCTAGTGTGCAACACACACACCACACCACCAACTCTTGTTTGATCAAACGGTGGGATTTAGCCGTTTCTGTTATAACATGTCCACGGCCTAAAAGTGCAACGCGTCTTTTTTTAGGGCAATTGGACGAGAACTATAAACCCTGAGATTCACAATCCGGGCACTTTTACTACTAAGCTATGCCTGATCTAAAATTTCCTGAGAAAGGAAGATAAAACGATTACTATAAAGAATTTTAAGCACAGGCGAATATTCGATATTTGTTAATTTATTTTCATTTTGGTTGTGTGCTTCTAAAAGACAAAACTTGTTATTCTTTGTTCATCGACTACGTTTCCATTAGAAGTTAACCAGAAGCTTAACCCTCTGTACTCCATTCAATCAGAGATAAGTATGAGCAATTAAAACACCATTTTGTTAGTAAATATATACGAGGTTATGTATAAAGTAATTTATTAAACATAATCCATACATTTGGTTAAATCCTTCACATCTGTTTGTACTATAAGCTAACAGATTAATATTTTTACTAGCAACCTTTTACAAGCACCTCAACTAGCTTCCGTCTCAATCACTAGGCGCCATGTATTCAGGCACGACAATTTACTTTAGTGGAACAACTACAGGAGCCTGCTGTTTCCTAATGGCTTCTTAATGATTAAGTATAAAACCCAAGGACAGAAAAGAGTGAGTGAGTCAGCAATTTTACTGCTGCTACGTAATGTCGCTTCCGATACTAGGGTAGAATTAGAGCACGACACCTGTGGCGTTAACGTGAACTATTACGGAAGCTGGAAAATCACCGACACATCAAAATACAACCTATCTCTCTTGGGAAATAATAATAATAAAACGTTTAGCTGTTCATTCCTAAAATTCTGACTACTGTATATATTTATATACAGTTGTGTAAATTTCCCCAAAATAGCTTCGTTAATCTGTTAACTCGTAGTTGCTCTGGTTTTTCAGCATTGTTTTGTATAACTACATTGATATATTTATATTAAACTATTCGAATTTTCAAAGCTCTCTTCTATTTTAACTGAGAAAAAACAACGGGTATATATTATAAGGATCCACAATTAACAGCTAAGGATCAAACTAATATTCTTTTTTGGTCAATTGTTTACACTATAACAATAATATCAATAAAGTACCTATTATAATTTTTCCTTAGAAACAACGGGTATATTATAAGGATCCACAATTAACAACTAAGGATTAAACTAATATTCTTTTTTGATCAATTGTATACACTATAACAATAATATCAATAAAATACCTATTATA
>NW_013666071.1:425738-439847 GCF_000517525.1 Limulus polyphemus | reverse complement strand
ATTATAAGGATCCAAAATTAACAACTAAGGATCAAACTAATATTCTTTTTTGGTCAATTGTTTACACTATAACAATAATATCAATAAAGTACCTATTATAATTTTTCCTTAGAAACAACGGGTATATTATAAGGATCCACAATTAACAACTAAGGATCAAACTAATATTCTTTTTTGATCAATTGTTTACACTATAACAATAACATCAATAAAGTACCTATTATAATTTTTCCTTAGAAACAAGGGGTATATTATAAGGATCCACAATTAACAACTAAGGATCACACTAATATTCTTTTTGGATCAACTGTTTACACTATACCAATAATATCAATAAAGTACCTATCATATTTTCCTTGAAAATATTGAGTTTTATTATACTTTATTTTTCAACAATCGATTTAAAGTACAAGATTTTTCAAATTATTTCAAGAAGTTTAAAAAAACTTACCATTTATTAGAATCGTTTTAAACCCAAAGTGAGAAACTCAACTTTACGTGGATCATATTTTGATGAACTCCTGCTGGCATTCTTTTTACCTTTCGAATACATTTGATTAGTGAAAAAATCATATTCCACATTTTGAATACATTATTTAAAACTCGAAGGGTCCAGGATTCGAAACGTGATACCGCTGAATACAATCTGGACTTTCAGTTGTGGACACGTTATAAAAAGTGAAACTAATCTCGTTATTAGGTTCAAAGAACCCGAGAAAACTCTTGTGGCGGTGTGTGTTGCTTGTGAACTTACCTTTCTTTAGTCATTTGTCCAAAATTATATAGAGATGGCTATACCTGAATCCTAGGTTGTTGTTTTTTACCGTCTAGCTCAGGCGTGTGTAACGTGTCGTTCATGTTGAAAAGTCCAATTTCAGTATTTATTAAATTTTGTAAAGTTAAAATATAGCAACTTTCGAGTACATTTATCAATATCAATCTATAATTCGAGTGTTATGTTTCGATACTCTTTGACCTTTAAAATCATTACAATGATCGTGAAGCATAATATTATGATGTTCAATTCTTACACTAGAAGAAATATGATATTGAAATAAGAATATTTTATTCGTAGAAAAAAATAAAATGAAAAACAAACCGAGGAAAACTGAAATTGCATTATTTAGATTGGAAAAAAAGATTGTGTTATTCATTTTATATCTATCTACGAGAAATGCTAAGACAAAATTTACATTTTTGTACCCGATAGAAAACACATATAGGATCCAAAAAGATTAGTAAATCCTATTGAAAAATAATAAAACACAAGTACTTTCGGCTGACGAAACTTTCAAAAGCACTAGGGTTTTACTTATTTTTTTCTACCGTAATTTTATAATATTTCGTCGAAAAACTAAACTAAATACAAAGCTTAAACGCTTAAATCAGAACGATAATAACAAAGACTAGTATACAAAATCTGATTTGGGCCACATGTTGCCTCCCACATAAAATATGCCTTAAATTTTAAATTTTAAAATTTAACTTTAGTTTCTCCTTCATCCAAACAAGCTCTGAATTTATATAACCAGTATATAAAATAATTGCCGTGAAAATATATAGTTTGGATCCTGATTTGGTGCGTCTTTGAAAGACAAGAACAGCTTATAACAAATAATTTCATTTAAAATTAGAAGCACATCAACTTGTGTAGACGTAAAGATTTTAATGTTTACAGCAGAAGACGGTCAAATACTCGACGCTTTATTATCTAAACTACAAGTGATTGGTGAGGACGAAATTAAATTTTCACCATGAACCTAAATGAATTAAACTAGGAATGAATCTTTTGAAGGATTGTTATTGGCCCAAATTTGAAGGCTTTTACAGTTTTTATAGCTGAGTGTATCTATTGATGAACAAATATACTAATGAATAAACGGGAGCCACAGCTTATAAACACGTACATACCTCACCGTCCGTACCTTAAGCTCCTATAAAATCAAAACCATACAAGCAATGTAGATATTTCAGAGCTGTAAGTTATTGTAGATTTTCCCTGCTTTGGGTTTTCAAATATACAGTTTTTCCAACCTGAAGAATGTCTCTGCATAGATTTTGAAGCGTCTTCTACATCACACAGCCCTTAAAAAATTCCAGCTCCGCGAGAAAACAGCCGTCGGTTTGGATCATCATAAGTAATGCAAGAAAAAATAAAGAAACGAAAGAAACGTCCACATAACTTGAGGCTGGACTACTTACGTGCATAAAATATAAATGAAGACATGGTTTTGTAGAAAGAAAAAAGGCGATATAAATTCAAATGGGTACAAGTCGCAGATTCAACTTTAAAACATGGGATTTATTAGGCTTTTTATAACATTTTTAGCGACTCTTTTATTTTTATCGCTTAGTAACAATACTATAACACGTACGTTTTGGAAGAGTATTAGAGAACATGTTCGTTTCAAAACGAACATGTTCTCTATTTTACGTCTAAAACGAACGTGTTCTCTAATTTACGTCTAAAACGAACATGTTCTCTACTTTACGTCTAAAACGAACATGTTCTCTATTTTACGTCTAAACGAACATGTTCTCTAATTTACGTCTAGACGTAAAATAGAGAACACGTTCGTTTTAGACGTAAAATAGAGAACATGTTCTTTTAAACGTAAATTAGAGAACACGTTCGTTTTAGACGTAAAATAGAGAACATGTTCGTTTTAGACGTAAAATAGAGAACATGTTCGTTTCAGACGTAAAATAGAGAACATGTTCGTTTTAGACGTAAAATAAAAGTCATTGTCAGAAAAAATAGTAACTATATTAATTGAAGGTAAGAGTTTACATTTTTGTTTCTCAAAGATATGTAAAAGGAATTTTTATGCCGTTTAAACTATAATATATTTTGCTTGTTCCTTGAAAAAAAGCTTTTGAATTCCTAACATTTGAATTTTAATTTCACTAAGGAAGATTAACACGATTATGAGCAATGGTTTAATTGGGATTTTGTACAAGGAGGAAACTCCCTTTTGAAAACCACTTTGAAGTATAGCAACAATTTTAGAAGATACATATCTATACAGTCTTAGAGAAAACTATTAGGGACTCCCAAGTTTCTGCACCGGATTTACCTATTTTTATTATTATATGAAGACAAACTCGAGCCTGCTTATAGCATTGAAACGTTACTGTAATTGTTCTGCTGTTGGTTGCTCTATGGTTGGTGCTTCTTTTTTTTATCTTTCAACCAGAGGATTAGGACCGCTAATGACATGGATAGTAAGGAGATGGAGTACTGTTCTAGTCTAATATGTCAATCAAGAGAGATACGGGTTGATAACAAACGAAAGGTCTGTTTTCTTTTAGAAGATTCTGGTTTGGCTCAAAATATTTGATACATATTTTTCTAAAGCCATTAAATTCGGAGATAAAATATGTAGACAACCTAGAAATTACAGGTGGATGATTGTGTAAGAGGCCTACCTTTGTTATTAGCAATTAATTTAGTATTATTGATATTATTAACAACGTATACAAGACAATCAATTATACTTTCGTAAGATAAAACATTATTATTAGGCCTATTATATTTTTATACACTGCATTCTTTATCTCGTCCCTTAGGGATTTTCAAGAATTAGAAGAATGTGTAATAATCGTATTCCAATTACACTTTACTCGCCATATGTATCGCTGTCGATGTGTTTCCCTTTATCCAGAGGTCATCCGGAATTTAATATGCAAACTTGAATGCTATGTTTAATGTGCGATCTTGGCACCCACTTAAATGTCTATATTGTGCATTAAATATCCCATTAAACTATTGGTAATAATAATAATAATTAGTTATTACATGGTTTAACACAAGTTAATAAAATCGCCCGTAATACTTAAGAGTTTATCAGTCAGCCTTGACCTTGAGCGGAGAAGTGCCATCAAGTCACACATTTAGTTTCCATTGAAATGTATCCATACAACAAGTAAATGTGTAAGTTAGAAGATAAATTTAGAAAATTAAAACATGTTACATTTTTTTCAAATAATCTTATGAGGATTTACATATATATCTTATCAATTTTTAGTTTACAACAAGAGAAAAACGAAAATGTCTACATTCTTGCAAAAAAAACTTTCAAAGGAAATAATTAAATAAAAGTATTTTGATGAAATTCTACAAAATCAAAAGAGACGAGTCAAATGTTACTTTTAATTCCCACAATCATACATAGAGCTACACTGAACTACTTTTCCTTCGCATTCAGCGACAGGTTACAGCAGCAGACATTCTCGTGGATTTGTTGTTTGGTTTAGGTCATTAAATGCAACCCAACTCATCTTACTTCTAATAGATAAGTTGTATCATTCTAAAGTTCTGAAATAAAGCTAACAAGTACAAAACTTGCTTGGGTTTATGAAATGTATAATTCCGCTATTATATTTCATTTTGACTAAAAACAAATACTACAATAAATGCTTGACTATCTTATAAACTAAGATCAGTAATTCTTTTTATCCAGATAACGAAGATCTTCACATTGAGTGAGCTACTATTTTTCGTAATTATTTGAAAGAAAAACCCCTCAATGGATGAGATACCTTTTGTAATTATTGGGGCTATCTACACAATGGGCTATCTGTGCTCTGCCCTCTACGGGTATCAAAACCCGTATTCTAGCGTTGTAAGTCCGCAGACATACCTCTGTGCTACTGGTCATTTTTTATGATTAAAGTGGCAAAGCTTGAAACTAGAAAGTTTAATATACTTAAACAAAATACAAAGGTATACATTGTTATAAAGTCTCGTTTGTGTGCTTATAGAAACCTTGAAAACTTAAACGCACACTGTAAAACTTAACATCGTCAATTTTTTATGAGAAGTAAACAAGATAATTTAATTGTTTAGAAATGCTTGAATTTTCATTCAAAAAGTCTACCCTAAAGGCGACCACAAGACTCTATAATGTAAGTGATAATTAAGGTTTAAATTGATTGAACAAGTAATGTGTGAAGTTTACTCTCTGAGTCGTAAGGGCCGGACAAAGGTTCAAATTTCTTGAGACTTACAGTCAATGTGTAAGTTTTGACGTGTCTGTAACAGTCTTTACTGTATGTTAAATATTGCCATTGAACCGGTGGTAATAAGATACAACAGCATCATTATTACGTGGTACATGTTTACGATTTATAATTGAATTGGACATACAAATATTACCTATATATCTACACTAAGCAAATGAATTAATATAAAAACAAGATTTCTCGTATTATATACATCTATAGCAAGACAAATATATTGTCATAAAATATTGTCAATCAAATCCATTTGTTCATTGTCAAGTAAATCAGAAATCTGATGGTTAGTCATGTGACGTGGTATACAAATTATGGTTATTCACTTGAATCTATATATATATATATAATATAGTCGTCTCATTGAATCTTTTCTAAGTTGTCGCTAGATTACAAAGAAGATATATTGATGTTTCAATCATATGGAAAGTCATCATGCGAATGGAAGCCTGTTCATGACAACAGGCTATTGCGGACTGGCTATAAATGTTTCAAAGTGTCGTTTGCTAAATGTGGTTGTACTTTCAAGCTGCACAGACACCTGTAGAGGGCAGAACATAATACAGACGGCTAATATCAGCAGATTATGATTCGCTGCAATAGTAGGGGTCTTTCTTCTAGTCCGAAATAGATGTTCGAATTCACAAATGGACGTCATGTCAGTGTACTCATAGTTAGAAACAGATTTGAGAAGACCGCCTACATGTCAGACACTCAGTGAAGTGCATATAGCTCCCAACAGGTTACAAAAAAGCTTACCTGCAATGGCACCAAGAACACATTAGTTGATGAACAACATGCTCAGCCATGTTCTTAATACAAATAAACCAAGTTTCATACTGCAGCCGGATAACAGTCTTATGTTCACTTAAAGAGAACTTGGAAACTGAAACAATTTCACTTTCCTACAGGAACATGCCGCATGTTGCGGTATGGAGGTATGGTGTGAATAATAATAAGTATTAATGGAGCTCATCGACCTCTACATTCCACCAACGATACCAATATCGTATATTACAGGTATCACAATTTACGTAATTTTATGGTGTTAAATGCTGGTGCAAGTGACCCTGATGTCTGCTCTAGCTGTATGTGCCAAATTTGTGGATAAATTTCTTGAGTAAAGAAGATTGAATGAATGGAATGGCTTACACTCTTGGGTTACGCGTCGTATCCCGTCAAGTGAGTATGAACGCTAAAAAGGCCCTGAAAATAGCACTTTCAGAGGAGTGGTCGAAAACGTAGAAGATTAGAACTCAGATTTTAAACATGCATTACTCGTGCCAATCTACCTTTGTCTTCATGGTTATCATACTCCACAGGGAAGTGAAGAATAATAAACCCTAAAGATATAAATCCCTTTCTATCAGACATTAATCTATTAACATAGGCTGAATGTTCAGTTGGTTTTCCCAAAATGAACTGAGGTGTGATTGGCATCATTTCGTAACTTGTATATTTCTTATGATGGATACAAAAATTATAAATCCCATTTGTCATTAAATTTTAAATCATTTGTTGTTTCTTATTAAGCACAAACATTATGGCCATTGTTTTGTTTGAAGTTAAGTACAAAGCTACACAATGGGCTATCTGTGCTCTGTTTTCCAACGGTATCGAAACCCAGTTTCTAGCAGTGAGAGTCCGCAGACATACCGCTATGCCACTGTTGTTGTTTTTTTAAATCAGAATTTATTTGAATGTTAATGAAAACTCGAATGAAAAGACAAACTGAATATTGAAAAATATATTTTATTACAATTAGTAGTTTATGATATAACATTTACTATCAGTTGCAAAAAAGGTTACTTATAAATAAACCTAGAAGCCACAAGACGTTTATAAAAGAAACATCACATTTTAAATAGTTATATTTTAAAAAAACTACGTGTCTATAAAGGAACACGCTTCCCATTGGCACAGCAGTATGTCTGCGGACTTACAACGCTAGAAACCAGGTTTTGATACCCGTGGTGGGCAGAGCATAGATAGCCCATTGTTTAGCTTTGTGCTTAATTACAAACAAACAAACAAATAAAGGAACACAATTTCACCACAGACAGAGAGGAAATTATACGTTATATTCAGTAACGTTTGGATATATTATGGACTTTCAAAATCATATTATACTATATACTTAATTTGTTTTTTTTTTTCAAACTAGAATTACTTTAGTTTACCTTAATTTTGTCTTTTAATAATACAAAATTGGCAATTTAAATAAAATACATGGAAATATGTAGGATATTTTTAGAACCAATGAACAGAACAGATGATGTTTCCAGAAGCTTCGTTTACAAATAGGCTTGATACGATGATTGAGAACAATGGAAAACATGCTGAACATCTTCTGTAATGATTTTTTTTTAACAACAACAACAACACCCTATACCATGTCGGGCTTTTCCGAATAAACTTAAGATTCTCACTGTGCCTTTGGGGAAATTTATTTTCTTAAGACAAGTAAGTTTGAGATAGAATAATTTTAGGTTTAGAGTTTTCTTGAGGATCGCCCTATATTATAAATAACAAAAAATCAGCTATGGTTAGTATGCTTATTCATACACATATTTTTATGGTCATAATGATAAAATATTTTTTCAGCAAAATAACTAAATAGGTAAGAAAGTAAATACTAAATAAAAATATGTTTCAAATGTTAATACTGAAGTCAACATTCTCTTCCATACCCGTGAAGTTCTTTTCCATTTTAAGCTGATAATATAATTAGTAGGACTAGGGCAAAATCGATTTTTGTATCACTGCTGGATAATATGAAAAGTTTTCTTGTTTCGCTCATTCTGAATTTTATTGCTTCTCTGTAGACTGTGGGTTAGACCAAAATTTTATTTTCCACTGTTTAGGCTACATATGTTATCAAAATCCCAAAGTTCTTTACGTTATTAGTTTTAATGTCTACTCTAAAAGAAAAATAGTGAAAATGAAATCCGGCAAATATTCTAACAAAGTAGTTGCCAAATTAAAACTTTTGTGAGTTTCTTTCCTACGTGACAGTGGTTTGGGTCGAATAATCAATATTAGTTTGGAACTCGTGAAGCTCAAATTAAATTTACTAGGAAGTATGTATCTAGTAATTTGGCCCAATTCATTTTACATGTCCTTAAAGATATATATTATGTTTAGAAAGTTCCTCCTAGACCATCTTTCTATAGTAAAAAAAATTACAATCTCTTTATTAAGGAAGTTAAAAATATAAGTTTAAGATAAACCTCGTAAAGATATAACTACATTGATTATGTGTTACAGTACGAATATTTATTTTAAAATGCTGATACCACCGATGAGGAGTTAAACATACAAGTGTACTTTCCAGTTGAAATAACATCAATTGAATGCTTGAAACTATTCATCGAATTTTCCAGTAGGCTGTACTGCTCAAGTTATTGGACCACAAGTTTGAATTATGTTTTGGAGATGTTCTTTTTTAGTTGTCTTTATGAGTATGTGTTAAAATGTAGTTTAATAAACTAATATTTTTTTTTAGTTTCAAGCAGCTCATGCTTAATCTTTTCTTAGTTTTTTTCTTTTGTTTGTTTGTTTGAGAATTAACAGATAAAAAATATGTTATCTATATAACGTTTGTGATTTCTACATGAATACATAACACTGATGGTTTTTTTTTAAAGTAACAGCCTTCACATTGTTAACAGCATGGTGTGTAATATTTGGTTTTGTAAAAGTAATAACCTGTACATGGTTAACAGTACGGTGTGTAATATTCGTAATATTACAAGCATATCAACGGTCAACTACAGTAGACAAAGAAATGGCTCGTTGAGAGGAATTACTGGAGAAAATTGGAAACGACATTTCAATCAAAGTAAAGGGAACTGTGACAGTGCAAGAACTGAAACATGTGTCACGCACGATCGATAAAACGTTGAGTTAATCTCCACACGGGTACAGAGACACGATATTATATCTTGTCGTGTATTCTTATTACAATCACATTTCCTCTGACGAGAAAATAAATTATTATTAGAGTCACAAAATTCTACGTTACCTAGAGCTATTGTAAGATAAATAAGATTTATATTACAGATGAAAATTATTTCCGCACAATCGTCACATTGGAACTATTCCCCAATAGAAGTCTGTTGAGGATATATATGTATACTAATACAGTGCAACATAAATGGACAGTTTTCAATGAGTTGCATGATATATATCACACGTGGTTAGGGCGGTCCGAATCGTGGGGGCGTTATAATGTAACGATCAATCCCACTATTTGTTGCTAAAAGAATAGCCCAAAAGTTGGTGGTGGGTGGTGATGTCTAGCTGTTTTTCCTCTAGTCCTTCACTGCTAAATTGGGGACGGCTAGCGCAGATTGCCTTTGTGTAGCTTTGCGCGAAATTCAAAACAAACCAAACGTTTCAATTTGTATTGTCATGACGTCAGTAAAACGTGTGCATGTCATGAATCACGAGAAGAATTATACACTCTGTAGGCTACAATACAGTATGACATATGAACTTCAAAATCAAGAAATGAAAATATTATTTACTCTTATGTTTGGTTTTATTTACTCTTGAAACAGAATATTTTCGGGAACCCTACGGAAATACATCTAATAGTTATCCTTATATCTGTAGAAATTATACACAAAATGGAGGGATGTCAAGTAGGGCTTAAAACGATATTTCGCATCACAAAAATAAGATAAACTAGACAGAAAAGTGGGTTTCAAGGTCGTATGTAATATTGAGCATTGTTAACTGTCGTAAACAATAGCTCGTTTATTTGTTTGTTTTTGGAGCCGTGAGTGCGTTATAAACGTGACAGTTAAATAGTACTACTCCATTACAGCACTTCAAGAGTTGATGGTAGGTACTGTTGACTGACCTTTCTTATTGTTTATCAGTTCAGAATTAGTGACGATTAGCGTAGCTGCCTTTGGGTAGCTTTGCTTTTTGAGTAGATCATAGTTTTAAGTGCACTAATGAGCTTTTGAGATTTTTCTCGTGAGTCTGTGGCAAACGAAATGTTTGTTGTTTTTTTCTTTTTGTTTAAACTCTAAACCTCAAACTTAGCCGCTTTCGAACAAAGAATAATTACTGAGAATATGGACGAAATTTAACAAACAAACACATTTAGTTTTACGAAGTTTACTTCACTGCCTGCAATCTTTTTACTGCAATGAAGGATTTTTGTTGAAGTTCTTAAGTCGTTGATTTAATTTGAAATTAAAATATATCAAAATTTTTTTAATGAAATTAAAATATACATGTATTTTTTGGCCATGGTGGACATAGTGTGGTTGAAATACTACTATATACACTATTGTTCTTGAAAAACCTTAAGGGACTGAATAAAGAATGTAGTGTTAGAATATATAGTAGACTTAATAATGTTTAATGTGAAATATAAGCTATTATATTTTATATTTAATTCAGCTCCAATCACCCAATTACCTTTGTGGTAAATAACTTATAGTTCCACATTGTTTACACGTTTTTTCATTATTATTTAAGAGCTTCGTAAATATTGTTGGTAGATCCCTTTTTTTAATTTCCGAATAGCGTTTGCCATAAACATTCTAAGAAAATAAAGTACATTTATTTAGATATTAAATTTTACACTTTTTATTTTCCCTTTTTTAAAATCTTGATGAAAAACAGCCAAACAGGAAACACGAAGCACATCAGTATTTTGATACTTTCAATTTACGCTGATATAAAGAAAAATAAGGCTACACTTAAAGCTACATGTGGCATCTATTTTGATAAGGTTTGTTGCGGGTATTCGCACAAACTTACACGAGTGTTAAATGTGCTAGCTATCCCTAATTTTAAATCGATAGACTAGAAATATGACAATTAGTGAAAAACATCGAGCACCAACTCTTGGGCTACTGCAATCGAGTAGTTGAATTTTAATAGGGCATCCACGGCCCTAAGGTGCGGAGGATGATTTTGCAGCCATGGAAACCACGGACTCTCGGATTCACAGTCTAGTATGTGTCATCGAATCGACTTGGAAGTTTTAACAGAATATCAGTGGAATGGGCAACTGACTGGCAATTTAACATAATGATGTTGTTGTATAATAAAAGGCAACTCATTTCATCCTGCTTCATTGAAATCACTTTACACTATCACTACTTTTCAAAGAGGATTAATACTTAACTTTGTTATTCGACCGCTTTTATAAATACGTTTAACATAATTCACATTTTATTACAACTTGGATGTATGAAGGTGATATAAAGAATCAAAAGTAAACAGAACATTGCTGAACTAAAGCAATGTGTATCCACCTCAAAACTTTAACTTTGTCATTTCAACCCTAAACTGTACGAACTAGTAACTAATAATGTTAAGAAAAATATTTTTATTTAGACTATTCAATCATATTTTCGAAGTCAGTTTATGTAGAGAATGAAACGTTTATCGTACTGATTTTTTTAAAATTATTTCGCAAGAGAAGACGTTACCACCAGACGTGACTGAATTCAAATATTCTTGTTCGTTTTAGGGCAAAGCCACACCACGGGCTATCTGCTCTGGGAACTTAACTCCAGTGAAAAATATTTTGTTTTTTTGCTATTTTTGTCACATCTTATTATAAAATACTGACTAAATCAAATAATCTACATCTAGATCTAATAAAAAAAAATACCGCCCAGGTTTACTGAAGGTTTATAATGCTAAAAACTGGGTTTCGATATCCATGATGAACAGGATACAGATAGCCCATTGTGTAGCTTTGTGCTTCACAACAAATCAGAAAACAAATCACTATTACGTAAAGAATAAAATAACATGTAGCCTAGGACAAGCTCACAGCAGTCTGATTTAAACTTATTTTCTTTACTAGTTTCAAATAAAATGTTTTTCAAAACTATTTTAATGTTTTTACAATTAGAACTCCGAAATATTATTACGTCCATCAAACACGTTCATCTATTAAGATTATTATCGACTACACTCAAGTTTCATCACTTAAGACTAAAGTAATTTGCTATTATGTGTTTGTTGAACAATACATATTTTGTATAGATTTACCTAAGATGCGATAAAAATGAGCATAAAAAGTGTTTTTACCGGCGACAACAAAAGCAAACTATAAACTCCAATTAAGCTTCCGGATGTTCTTTTTCGAAATTACAAGACATTCCCAATGAACCAACTGAGTCTCTTCAGCAGCATACATTGAAATACAAAGGACGTATTAATGTCTCTTTATATTAGTCACCTATTCTATTCCTTAGAGTATACATGACATACATGGCGATGTTCAAGTTGTTTCGTATTGTTGAAAAGTTTGACAGCTACAGCGAGTAATTTGTCTGTCATCTTGGGAAGCTTCATTTCGATAAAATGAACTGTAAACCTCAAAACTTAGCCACTTTTTAATATGAAATAATTGCTGAGATTATGAAAGTTGTTCAGTGTTAAATTCTGTAGGCTTTAGGTTAGAGGCAAACCTATGTAACAAAGCTTAGTTAGAACCATATTTACAAAAATATTAAGAAGGCTGAGTAAAAACACGTGGAATTGAATTCAAGAATAACCATCCCTAATTTGGAAAGACTGACCAAAAGGAGGTCAGCCAGTCAGCAGCTGTCATAAGGGTTTTGTGCAATTCTTGTGTTCTCAATAATGAGAAGCTGTCCTCTTTTTTATTATTGTAACACATCCACAACTGGAATCACTGAGCTTGTTCAACAGCATCGTCTTGAACCTTGGATTCCTCGATCCATATTCTGACATGCTAACTACCAACCTAGGCCACGCCAGGGGAGAAAAAAAAGATAATAAGGAAAAAGTTAACCACAGTTTGAGAGTAGATTAAGACATAAACCACTAGTTTGTGAGTGAGAGGTCTAACTGATTTATTATTATATATTTATTTTAATATCGATGTTAACTTAAATTAAATTTATATTTAGAAATGTACATAACTTATACTGTTAAATATGTATTGCGAAACTTCCGCCTATTCTCTAAAGTTGCAGAAGATTCTCGAGTGTAAGAATCAACAATGTATGTGTGTACGTAAACGCTAGTGTTAGCGTCAGTATTGTTACGTAATCTGAATTTTCGAGAAACTCTCCACACGCCTATGAAATATAACCAATGCGACGCACCAAAAACAGTCTCTATTATTGGGTTGCTGTAATTGATGTGCTATAAATTTCATAATCTATAACTGTGATTGTTATAATGCTTATTAATCAGGAACTTCAGATATATTGACCATGAACATTTATAAATTTTGAACATTACAAACCATTTAACTTCAGTGGATTCACATCGGACATAAGTACTTTTACGAAAATATTATATAAGTTTAGCGGTAAAAGAAACTCGACCTGTAATCAGCGTGTGATCAGCGAGAACTACAGAGCTAGCTAGCTAGCTTCTTATTAAGTGAATTGTACATACGTAAACTCGAAATTAATTCACTCAGCGTGATTCCTCGATAAGACATCAAGGAAGTTCCAGACTAGATAGAAGACTTTATATTGCTTGTAAATTTATAAAACTTTTGTATGTAAATCATTGTTTATAATAAATATTTGTAATAACTGGGAGTGTAAACTTGTATTATTGTTTGTGTATTAAAACATGTTTGTATATAAAAAAAACTGTGCGTATCAATTGTGGCGGATTTGTTATTATGTATTTATTTTAATATCAAAATTTGTTTAGATTAAGTTTATATTCAAAAATAGGCATAGCTTATAGTGTTAGATATGTATTGCTAAACTCCCACTTTTTCTCCAAAGTTGTATAATATTCTCGAGAGTAGGAATCAACAATATATGTGTGTACGTAAACGCTTGTGTTAGCGTCAGTACTGTTATGTAAAACTGAAATTTCGAGAAACTTTCCACACGCCTATAAATATAACGAACACGACGCACCAAAAAGAGTATCTATTATTAGTTTGCTTTAGTCAGTGCGCTATAAATTCAGAAGCTATAATTTTGATTCTTATAACGCTTATCAATCGGAAAACTTCAGATATTTGTACCAGGAGCATTTACAAAGTTCGGAACATTACAAATCATTTAACTTCAGTGGATTCTCATCGATATAGTATTTTTACGTATAACATATATA
>NW_013666071.1:423310-425717 GCF_000517525.1 Limulus polyphemus | reverse complement strand
CGAGAACTACAGAGCTAGCTAGCTAGCTTCTTATTAAGTGAATTGTACATACGTAAACTCGAAATTAATTCACTCAGCGTGATTCCTCGATAAGACATCAAGGAAGTTCCAGACTAGATAGAAGACTTTATATTGCTTGTAAATTTATAAAACTTTTGTATGTAAATCATTGTTTGTAATAACTATTTGTAATAACTGGGAGTGTAAATGGTATTAATGTTTGTGTATTGAAATATATTTGTATATAAAAAAGAAGAAACTGTGTGTATAAATCTTGTTGGTAAATATCATAAATTGGAGATATATCGGCATATATTTAACTACTAAATTTAAATTATCAGTTAGCTCTTTTTCAGACCATTCGAAATTGTAATACGTAACAGAGGTATTGGGTTTAAATCCGAAACGAGAAAATATGTAGTGAAAAAAAAAGGAAATTACCGCATGCACATCTAGGATTTCTTGACTATTAAAGTAATTAATATTCATTACACGAAAAAAGAAATAAAAATAGAAGGCACTGTTTCAACAGCAGAACCTGCAGAATGGTTATTTACCCAGAAATACAGACAGAAGTAAGAACACAGATGCTTCTTTAGAGGTAGTTTATACAGTTATTTGTCGAAACAGTCTGAATTAAATTGATGACAGAATTTAGTGTATCCTCCACATGAAAGCATCTTATACAAAGAACCAATGAAATATAAGGGAGTTATCCTACTGAGAATTCCAGTAAAGTTGCTCATTGACTAATCAAACCTAACCTCCACCCTTTCTCCAGTCACGTGCATGTCAGATACTCTTCACAATATGCTTCACTGACGTTTTAATCAGGTCTCCATCAGTTTGGGTTTACTCACGAAACAGAAATAGGGACAAATGAATATCAAAACTGAATTTGATTGCAGTTATACAGAAATAAATAGATAAGTAACCAGAATTACTCAAATATATCATCTTATGCAATATTATTATTCATGCGTAAAGCAAATAGCAAATCATTAATTTATTTTTACATATGTTACAAGAAACTAAATGAACCATAATGAACATGAAATTTTGTGTTCAGTTTCAACTGTAACCATCTGCTTTCAAAAATTATATTGGCCGTATGGTGGTGCTGCGTACCATTTTAATAACGTTTTTTTTTCTTCGACTGTTTCAGGCAATACTATAGAATCGAAGAATTCAAATTTACGTTTGGGTAAAAAAATAAAAGTTGTCGCAGTTTGAATCGGAGACTATTAAATAAAAATATTTTGCTTCTTTTTCGCAGGCAATTCCTTTACTGCAAAGCTAGGCTAAAAGCACTGAGACATTGACTCAATATTACTGTACGATTTTCAGACGCCAACCTGACAGTTTTGATTGGTTAGTTATTGTTCGTTCCTTTTCGTGAAACTCGAGGGATATCTTCACTGATTAACCTTAATTTCTAGGAGATAGTCAAAGCTACCCACCGCCAACTTGTGGGTTACTCTAATCAAATAGTGGGATTTGACTGCAACTGTTATAACGCACTCACGGCCTGTAAGTGTGGAGCGCTATGTTTATTGATGTTTTCTTTGCGGTAACAGGGCACGAACGACGGAACCTCAGGTACACAGCCCGGTACCATAGCCAATGTACTGAGTTCGGCCCTCGATCCATCAGCACGAAATAATTTAAAAATAAAATTTCAAATTTTATTTAATATATACGGTTTATATACACATAAATAAAACAAGTTTTTCGTATTTCAAGAAACCTTTTACACTTGTTCATAACATTATGAAACACTCACCCCCCCCCCCGTGGCACAGTGTTATGTTTGCGGACTTACAACGCTAAAAATCGGGTTTCGACACCCGTCGTGGACACAACACATATGACCCACTGTGTAGCTTTGTGTTTAAATTAACAACAAACAAATAAAACAATCATTCATAGTAATTTAATCGTTTGAAACATGATTATCTTCTTTAGTTTTCAAAAGTAGATCATAACGTAGAGTTTAGTAAGTCTAGGTTTAGAGAAGGTGCAATTCATAATTTGGAACATGAATTTCGCTCACACAAAACGAATGTGCAAACAAATTGGAAGGAAATTGATTGAAGAGTTTTCACGGTATATAAAAAGTGACAATCGTAGCACCAAAGATAAATTTTTGTGCATACACTTTATTATGTAGTTTACTTTATGAGATAAATTATTTTATAAACTATCATTAAGTACCATTTGCTTAATACGTTTGACATTTTAGTTACACATATTCCGAATAATAGTATTTGACATGAAAATTATTTTCTCAATGAAGAAACCTATAAATGCTACAATACTCAATAAAGTAGGTTTCTTTTTTGTGAGTGTAAAACACGTAAATACATCAGTTTGATTTTCGATACCTCACTAGTATAAAGGCTTGGTT
>NW_013666071.1:412309-422350 GCF_000517525.1 Limulus polyphemus | reverse complement strand
GCTTTAACTTGTTGTAAACACATGTTTGAACAACTCTATTTATTCAATTATGTACAAGCTGCCCAGTGTCAGATAACAATACGATGAACTAAATTGTGGCGGATTGCTACAAGTTCTTCAAATACCTATAGAATGATAGGTTTCTTTTTTGTGAGTGTAAAACACGTAAACACACCAGTTTGCTTAACGTTATAATTTTTCAGTATTCAAATATTAGCTTGAGTTTTTCCCATATATGACTTTTCGTGTAGAATGGTCATATCATAGTTTTAAATATTTTTTATATATTATTCTGGAATCATATACCATAGTAGAATGGTCATATCATAGTTTTAAATAACTTTTTATGTATTATTTTAAGTTTAACGTTTCGTGTTGGAGTTTCCCTGAGGGTCAGCGGTAAGTCTACGTTAAAATCCATGGTTCGATTCTCTGCTGAGGACAGAGCGCAAATATCTCGTTATGTAGCTTTGCGCTAAAAAGAGGAAATTTATAAAAAAAATATTCGCAACAACTTTTATTGATATTCATAGATGTTATTCTTATATTCTATTTTAAAATATTCGATTATATTTCACTCATAATTATACCATACGTTTTATTATTTGCTTTTTTATCTGTCTTCTCATTAGTTTTATTATATTTTCATACAACTTTGCTACTGTTTACTTCTCCGCAATGACTTGAGCCATCTCAAGCTGTTATAATAGGTAGATGTTAAATAATTAAAATTTTAATTCGGCTATAAACTGCAATGATTAAAGATGTCAATAATAATTATAAACAACAACGTTTCGCTAGTATTCACCTGGCATCATCAATTTTGTAATTGAATATTTTTTTTTAAAATTTGCAACTTTGTAATCCTCCTGCCAATATATTTTGACTTCAGAACCTGTATGTATAAAATTATTTTTGTTTATTTGTTGTGGATTTCGCGCAAAGCTACACGAGGGCTATCTGCGCTAGTCGTCCCTAATTTAGAAGTGTAAGACTAGAGGGAGGGCAGTTAGTCATCACCACCCACAGCAAACTGTTGGGCTACTCTTTTACCAACAAATAGTGGGATTGACCGTCACATTATAACGCCCCCACGGCTGAAAGGGCGAGCATGTTTGGTATGATGGGGATTCGAACCCGCGACCCGCAAATTGCGAGTCGAGCGCCCTAACCACCTAGCCATGCCGGGCCAATTATTTTTGATGCTATATACATTGAACATGGATATTTTGCCTTGATAATCTGTAAGTATAAGATTAATTTATTAATAGACAAAACCTTCAGTTTTCCCAAGTTTTCTACTCGAATGTTTTATTTTTTAAGCATCACTGCAGCAAGATAATTTACAAAAGACGTGTTTCCTAAGTTTTGCAAGATTGAAATTTAATTAAACTCTTAATTCTGTATAAATAAGTTATTTTAACCATTAGTTTGAGAAAGAGACAATAGTTGGGAAAACATGAGGTCAAATAAATTGTTTTTTCCAAAAGATATTGTATCTCGTGAAGAAAGCCCCATAACTGAAAATCGAGTGAAAAATGAGATATCCCATAATAAGATGCTATCGCTACGCCTGATGGTAAAATTCATGTAACATGAACGCACATATTTTTGTCATACAACTAATATTTTTAATGAAAAGTAAAACAGATAATAAAACATAATCCAATCGACAACTATAAACATTACATTCAGTAAAAGTTTTTTTTTTCTCTATCTCTCTCGAGTGTTCGGTTAGTCTTACACTATTGGTTAAAAAGGAAAGTGTTCAGTTTCGTATCTTGCTTTTGCAGAAATAAATATATTTTCACATAAAGTGATTTTACAGAAACATAACCTATTTAATAAAATAAAATAAGTAATGTATTTTCCACTTGAATATACAATAATTGAGAGGAACCAACTGTAAACCAAGTCTGAGTGAAATGCAATATGACTAAGAGGAAAGGTAGCGGACAACTGTTTGCAAATGATTTGATTGTAATGTGATCACTCAAAACTTTCTCAAAGTAATTTGGTTCTAAAGATATAAGAAACAATAATGTCAAGCTACGTTTGAGACGTGAGAAGAGCTACGACGATGGAAATCGATGAAAAACTGATTTTAAGAATCATAGGAAGAATAACAAAAACTGATTTCAAGAATCGTAGGGAGAAGAACAAAAACTGATTTTAAGAATCGTAGAGAGAGGAACAAAAACTGATTTCAAGAATCGTAGGGAGAAGAACAAAACTGATTTCAAGAATCGTAGGGAGAAGAACAAAACTGATTTCAAGAATCATAGGGAGAAGAACAAAACTGATTTTAAGAATCATAGGGAGAAGAACAAAAACTGATTTCAAGAATCGTAGGGAGAAGAACAAAAACTGATTTCAAAAATCATAGGGAGAAGAACAAAAACTGATTTTAAGAATCGTAGGGAGAAGAACAAAAACTGATTTGAAGAATCATAGGGAAAAGAACAAAATAATTTGACAAGCAATTGCTTGTGAAGAGTTTGTTGATTTATTTTTGTTTATGCAGGAAGCTGCGCAATTGGCAATGTGCTTTGAGCTCACCGAAAGGATAGATCCCCGAATTTTAACGTTATAAACCCTTAAGATTAACACTGAGCTACTGGATTGAAGGGGGACAGATAATGAAGTTAATTATAATTTTTAAATCTTACTCGCCGCTGATCATTATTCGGTCAATTGAATTTTAAGGAAATACCTTTTTGTTGCATTGTTGAATAAGATTAAATAAGCTATCGAGTTCAGTTTAAGAACAAATGTTTTCCAAAAATGTTTAAACTAGCTTTAGTATTGGCACATAGTTCCCACCTAAATATTATTTGTGAGTTTAACTTATATTAGGTTTTGTCTTCACTTTGTCAAACTCGTTGATTAAATAGTTTCTCCATATATTTTCCCTCCGATGTAAGTTCTGCTTTACATGGTACAGTTTTGGAATCAGATTTTTGGTTTCGCTAAGACCATTAACATAGAAGTATTTAATGTTTGTTATTTTCAACATGAACGGCACCTTTTGTAACAAGTGGTCTGAACGGCCAGGTCAAAGACTCTAAGGCTAAGACATAGCCAACCCTAATATAGGAATGCTCGAATGTTCGAGCCAATAGCACTTACCACTTTCTCAGTTACTCTTAACCGAATAAAAAGTTTGACTATTACAGTTACAACATCCCAACGCCCCCACAAATGAAAATGCAGAATGTGCTCAGCGACATATTAAGATTCGAACTTTGGACCTTCCGAACCGTCTCTCTTCGCGATGATCAATAAACCAGCTCAACCTGATTAGCTACAAAAAATTCCTCATTTTATTCGACACTGCAATAAAGCTACCCCCATTCTACAATGGATACTATGTTCACTTCAAATTTTCTGTTTGTATATTAATCAATGGTAGTCTGGCTGGTCTTACTACTTATAATGAATCTCAGCTTCAGTGTAACTGATAAACACACGTTGTTTATTTGAAACGAAAGACATTAAGTTTGAAGTCTTAGCTAGCAATGCTGTTATACGAACAACATTACTAAAGCCCAACAAAATTTGTGATAAAAACAATGTATTTAACTACTGAATTCAAGGAATCGGTAACAAATTCGTTTGCAGGAAGATGAATCCTGGTGATAGGAAAAACAAACACTTTGCTCCTGGTAATCAGCTACCTTATATTAAAATCAGTCGTAATTTGTTTTGTTTTTTCACTCTAACTGTTGATTGTGTTATAATTTTTTTATTTGTTCATTGTTCTGATACTACTAAAATTTCTTTATTTCTAATGTAACAACGCAGGCTAAACAGTCTATATTTTTCACTTACTTTTCTTTTTTATTTTATGCGTTATTTACATCACAGTTTGTGTTGTCTTTCGTAATTTTTTCCAGTTGTAATTAACTGATCGTTTACATGATTAACTACTGAAGACGGATGATCACTGAAGGATAAAATGCTGTTTGTTTTCACTGTCATGCCCATCCTTTTTGTTAAACCTATGGCACTGTCGAAGAGCAAGTTAGGCTTAGCGTTTACCATTGCAAAATAGCTGCATAGTTCTATACTAGTAGCTAAAAATTTAAATAAGAACCGTGTTGTTCTGGATGTATTAATGAAATAAAAACCGTGTTGTTCTGGATATATTAATGAAATAAGAACCGTGTTGTTCTGGATGTATTAATGAAATAAGAACCGTGTTGTTCTGGATGTATTAATGAAACAAGAATCGTGTTGTTCTGGATATATTAATGAAATAAGAATCGTGTTGTTCTGGAAGTATTAATGAAATAAGAACCGTGTTGTTCTGGATGTATTAATGAAATAATAACCGTGTTGTTCTAGAAGTATCAATGAAATAAGAACCGTGTTGTTCTGGAAGTATTAATGAAATAAGAACCGTGTTGTTCTGGCTGTATTAATGAAATAAGAACCGTGTTGTTCTGGATGTATTAATGAAATAATAACCGTGTTGTTCTAGATGTATCAATGAAATAAGAACCGTGTTGTTCTGGAAGTATTAATGAAATAAGAACCGTGTTGTTCTGGCTATATTAATGAAACAAGAATCGTGTTGTTCTGGATGTATTAATGAAATAAGAACCGTGTTGTTCTGGATGTATTAATGAAATAAGAACCGTGTTGTTCTAGATGTGTTAATGGAATAAGAACCGTGTTGTTCTGGATGTATTAATGAAATAAGAACCGTGTTGTTCTGGCTGTATTAATGAAATAAGAACCGTGTTGTTCTGGATGTATTAATGAAATAAGAACCGTGTTGTTCTGGATGTATTAATGTACTATTTTTTTCCGCTAATGTTTTGTTTTCGATAAAAAAATAATATTAAATTTAATGAATACGAAAGACATATTATGTTATTATGTTCAAGCATCTAAGTGTTTGTTTTTTTTGGATTAAAGTAATTGCTTTTCTTTGAAAATGGGTAGAAAATTCAAAAATCGTACGTTATAACTATGAAGGACCATTTTTATATACTTTATCTCTATAAAAAGTACGAAGAATAGTAATTTATTAAATAATGAATATTAATAAAATATATTTCTATAACATACCGACTATTTAATCCCAATATCTTTGGAAATATTTCTTCTTTCAGTGTGATTCAAAGACGATGCTCATATTGCAGTAGACTCTTCGTAATGTTCACCAAGGAATGCTCATAATTTTCTCAGTCAAGATCACTGTCCAAGGCATCAGTTTGAACAATGAACTTATGATGAAGAACTGGATTTATTTATGCTGGTAATGATTACATGCTACTGGAATGCGCGAAATGATTTTGCACAGTTAAATCCCAGCACCACGAGATTCGGTTATAAAGTTGTATAAAGTGAGAGAATTCAATAATTAAATAGCAGTTGAATTGTTGCTGGTAGATTTAGAAATGTTTACTATAATGTAAATAGAAGTTTTAATAATATTAGGGATTTCATATTAACATTTTTTTCGCGACATTTTTTCTTGATATTAACGGTTTTAAAAAAACTGCTAAAAGGGAATTAAGTAACCAAATAGTTATAAAATACATTTCTTAGACGTATACCTGTCATCATCAGAAACAAGAACCATTATTCCTGATATAAACCCAATTAATAGTTGTGTGACAATTTTTAATTATTTCTTACCATGTTAATCGTTTCACAAATGTTTTTTTTAGAATGTTACGTATCATTTCTATGTTACATAACTTAGCTTTACTCTTTTCTTAAGGCGCTTGACAAGTTACTATAGGTGAGCTACAAGCGAAAGACTGAGATCGAGCTATGTTGCACTTACATTCAACTGAAAAGGTTTTAAGGAAATACGAGATTAGAGGGTTTGTTTGTTTTAAATTTCGCGCAAAGCTACACGAGGGCTATCTGCTTTAGCCGCCCCTAATTTAGCAGTGTAAGACTAGAGGGAAGGCAGCTAGTCATCACCACCCACCGCCAACTCTTGGGCTACTCTTTTGTCAATGAATAGTGGTATTGACCGTCGCATTATAACGCCCTCACGGCTGAAAAAGCGAGCATGTTTGGTGTGGCGGGTATTCGCGAGCCGAGCGCCCTAGCCACCTGACAATGCTGGGTCCGAGATTAGAGGGACAGACTTATTTTTATTTTTTTTTATATCCAAGAGTGTTCGGTTATGGAATCCTCTTTGAAATTTATAAACGAGTTAAGGCGTTGGAAGTATAAGGGAGACTGAAATCTTCAACGGCCTGGCAGAACTTTGGACATCTCGATATGAATTGATAGTATTGAAATATATTGACATCAGTCAAAAATGAAACAGGTAAAACACTTGACTTAATTTTGAAATTTTTATTAGTTACTAAGTTAAAATTTTGTTCATATCCATAGTTATATTTACCTGCAAAATATATTTTGCGCTATAAACAAACAGGGTGTAGTCTTTCAATTTCCTGAAATTTTAGATTGAATTTTCTAAGCCTACCTGTGACATTGAAGAGCAGTCAAAACATCAAAAACATAAAGCATTAATGGCATATTTATATTCTTGAATCTTCTTCTTTATATCTACCTCTTCATAATAAAAATGAGTTTCTATTTAATACAACATAAAGTTATTTAAGGAATTAATCCAAAAGTTTGAAGTTTCAATTACTCATTAAACTAGTCAGAGCAGCAAAAGTTTTAGTTTATTCAAAATTTAAGCTTATGAAATTAAGCCATTATTTTAATAAGTGCTAAAAGGAATCACTTCTTTTTAAATACTTAACATAATTATTTTTTCAAATTAAAAACACAATCCGTAATCCATATACATCACGGACAGAAAAATAAAAAATCAATAGAAGAAGCTTTTTTATAACATCCGCTAGCGCACGTGTAACGTTCACTTTTCGTTACTGGAAAATTTAATACTTTGAAGTTAGAAATTAACAGCAGGCGTTGATTAATAAACGTACTATTTTATTTCAGTAATTTTAGGACTGTTAAGTATTTGTAGCAGAATGAAGTTATCAAATATTAAGTATAACACACATTTGGAATAATATAATGTTCGCAAGTTATTGCTTCATAGTTAGTATATAATTAATGAATAAAATTATAATAGTTAGTTTGCAATTGTGGTGTTTACTCGAACAAACCCAAAATAACTTATGTTTTTGAAAAAAAATTGAAAAAAATTAATTTAATGAAAAGTTAAATCAGGGCAGTGATTCTAATTTTAATTATGACCCTGGTTGATTACACCAATCTCAATAAGTAATGAAGTGCTGATAAGTAGCATGAAAAAAAACCTCTAGAGAAGAAATTTATGATCACGTGCAAGGATATGACTCAACAAAAATGAATAAGTTGCTTAAAATGAGAACTATAATATTACTTGCGGATACTGTCATAAATAAATAAATTTTGAAGATTAATTAATTATTAAAAATAAATAATTTGCAAGAAAGCATTTGTTAGAAGCAGACAAAATATTTGTAGGAGGACTTAAACTCATCCAATAAAATAGCCAGATTAAATGGCAATGAACAAGGGGGTAAACAACTGATGATTTAACCAGGAAACATAAATTTCTCTGAAACTATTCCTGTCCTTATAATCAAACTTATAATATATCGTTTCCCCCCTTTTTTTTGACATTTCCGTAACTCTCTGTGGAGAATAATGATGGAAGGAATCTTCAGTCATGATTTAGATACATATATAAGGGGAAAAGTGGGGGTATATTTGTGATTTTAGATCTTCTAATCTCAAAAGTATTATTTTTTATGTAAGCGTCAGTTTGTTACTACTGACATTCAAATTCCTTTGTAAGCTTGGTAACGATGCGTTGCGATTACTAGTGTTGTGTGATGAAAATGTTGGACTAATGTTCAAAATGATAACACATATCTCGACTACCTGAAGTGTAATAATGTTATCTTAACGACTACTAAAATCTGATGGAGTAACACTGGAGGATCAGCAAATATCGTTCGTCGCCAATAAATATATCATATTTAAATATTTTAAAGTATACTCTTCAGTTTCTTGTTAAAATGAATGTACAATTCCAAAACCAAAGGCAATGCTGATACGTGCTTATTCAAAAGAAGTCGCTCTGAATTTGATAACTCACCCTGATTGATCACAACATTCGGAATCATACCTAGTAAAGTTCGAAGTTCAAACTGTTTGGTTGTATATTCAAGTGTTCTTTGATTCTAGTGGTTGAACCCGTGTACAACTATTGTCAAACAGAGTATACTAGTTGATGTAACAGATCAACGCAAAGTGAAGTCAGCCAATTCTTTATCAAGTATGGAGGTTGATTATATTATATTCAAATGAGTTTCGAGCCTCATCACATCCTATATCTTGTAAGTAGCTCTGTAGCTTAGTTTCTATTGAAAGGCTCCGTCTTAAGGCTGTTATGTGTAAATCACACGCACACCCTTCTTCCTGCTGGCTTTCCATAAGCCTCCTAGTGTACAAAAACGACGGTTTCCCAGCGCCTCCTTTCAACACTTCGCTCGCACAGAAATCCATAGGCTACTTGATCATTATTTGTTTGTGTGGAATAGCAGGTCTTTTTATGATTCTGTTTCTCCAAGATGGTTCATCTTTCTTTGTTTTCCAATCTTGTTAAATACAAGGGATATACCCGTCCTGGAAATCCTAAGTTCCAAATCCGAATAAATTTTTTAGATCTGAGTGTATTAATGTTTTGCATTGGAATGAGCTGTTAAATACCCTTCACAAAATCGATCAAATTTCGATGGTATCACGCTGCCTACGTAACGTCAAACAATTTCAATATTTAATTCTGATACATGCCGTTCCACCGCGACTTTATATTGATTGTAGTTGTCACGTGACTTGTTGATTTGTATATTCAAAATAGTTTTAATATAATGTACTCTTTCTTCTGTATATGAGTTTTTTAAACTGTTTCGTAGCAGTAAGACAGAACTCTACCTTTTAAGACATTTATAATAGTCAACGCCTGCATTTTTTAACATTTTTACCAGAGCTATAATGTTAGATAAAAGTACTGATTCACATGTCTGACAATAACCATATTTCTAGTTAAAAGTCAGTGCAAAAGCGTTAGTTTTATACTATTCTAAATACAAATTTTCTGACTGTTTAGTTGCTGAGAGATCAGATAAGCAGTTACAGAGAAAGAAGTGTTAGAGGCAGAACTAACAGTCTTGCTTCCCTGATAAAGCCATTTCCCTCGACTAAAGCTATATATATAAATATAAATATTTAGGCTTGCGTCAATTAAAGTAAAACGTGTGAGTCTTAATTAAAACGAAAGAACACTTCCACGTGAATACAGTGTTGCATTCCTTAGTTCTAGTGTATTTTAGACTATATTTAAAAAGGTGTTGGGTGCATTTTTTCTTCTTTACCGTATAAAACTTGTTGTTGATTCCAAATCTAGATGATTTTTACAAGTCGAGCACTGAGAAAGGTTGTGCCAGTATTTTTAATCCGCTACAAAAAATAACTGTCAGCGAGAACCGTTTTAAATACATTTTTATACGTTATTATTCAATATACCTGTAAAAACTCCTCTTGTTTAGAAAGTTTTATTTAAAAGTTTTCTCACAAAATTCCTACTCTGTTTTATTTACTGTGTGTGCTTTCTACCTTGACGACACAAGTGCTTCAACTAGAAACTAACTGTTGTTTCTATTTAATTAAACACTCAACATTTCACTTTACAGTTTTCACTAAAACACAAACCGAAACTAACAGTACAGAGCTTCAAATGGTTTAAATAATAAATTATATTCAAATCTATAACGTGCATTTGTACAGCGTGCTTTTGACATATTAAGTAGTAAAGCTTATTGTTGAAAGAAAAGTATTGTTGAAATAATTAACTGCTACCTGTAGTAAACAACTACGACCACAGATGAATAGGGACAAAGGATGGCACCTATAATTTTAAATTTTATCCTATCTTTTTATTATTTCACTCTGCAACTTTGACAGAACTTCACTCGTCAATCGGAAAGGTGTTCTTCTTCTCCACTACAATGCACGTCCACATGTGGCACGTTTGACGCA
>NW_013666071.1:396541-411732 GCF_000517525.1 Limulus polyphemus | reverse complement strand
ACTGTTTTGTTTTGATATATAAGTTGTTCGGGTTTTTTCATCTAAAAAAAGCGACATTAATTTCATGACGACCTAATAATTACAACACTCTAAATTCGTTTTCCATATTCCGCCGAAACTTCAAACATCTTTTGAAATAAAGACTTTTGATCAAAAACTAGAGTATAAACTCGTGCCTCGCCTACAGTGTGCTAGAATTATTTTACTACTGAAATGTTGTTCAGGAAAAAAAATGAACGGGATTGAATCCTCGACCTCCAGCGTACGAACCGAGTGCTGTGCCATATGAGCCAAAACCCAAAGCATTTTTTTTTTTCATCTATACAACATTATTAAGTGCAATACTACGCATATGAGAAGGGTATATATTTTAACTAGATAAATCCCTTAAATAGTTGTAGTATTATGCAGTTGGACATGAATGAAACAAAAACTATTAAGCAGAACATGGAGTTGTTTTATTTAGATTTAAAGTAGGGAAGTGTAAAAACTTGGAATGTCTTTAAACGAAATATAAGTCTGTACAAAATATGTTTGTATAAACACCATGTCTTTGTGGATAATCGCTACCTTTGACTAAGATCTTGAGATTTTTTCTTTACCGAGCTCTTGATAAATCAACATTATAAAATAGTGGAGTTTTAAATGCAAAAATCAACCATCTTCGTTTGTCGCTAATTCACTTATTTTTCGTTTTCCTTCCATAATGGTATCAACTTCTTTTTTTTTTTTATTCTCCTCTAAAGTATTAACAAAGGGGCAATAATAGAAATGATGTAATATTTTATCCCCTAGCGGGTAAACTAATTGTTCGCGTATAAAAGGTATTTAAATTTAGGCATAATTGTCGATTTTTGAGCACCTGTATTAAGGTAGTTGAAAACGTATAATAGTTATAAAATAGTGAATGTTTAAAATTTAGGTGTCAAAAAGAGTAAAAATTAGCTGTCATTTTGTGTTTTTTGTTTATGTTTTTGTAAATGTCTTGTGTATATGTATCTAAATCGTCTGTGTATATCATTTGAAACCTGTAATTATTTTATTTCAAATAATATTTTAGCTGTAAAGCTTCGAAAATAAATGAAGTTGTGGCAGTGAATAATTACTAATTAAGGCTAATTACCGTAAATGATATAGCAGGTAAACTTGTGCTTCACGAACGAAACGAATTTAAATTTTAGGCCTAATTGTCGATATTTAGACGCATGTTGGAACTTGTATTATGATCTAATGGTATTCCGTTATTTATAAGCCACAGAAAGGTAAAGAATTAACTTAATGTGTTTTCTTGCGCGTTTATCTATGTTACTGAAGTAATTGTCTTTAAAGTTAATCTTACAAACGTCGTTGTTTTGCGCTCGTATAGAACAATGCATGTTAAACTTCATTCATTATTTCCCTCGTATAAATGTAAAAGTACTACTGTATAATCAGCCAATAGGAATATTGGGTTTCCATGTGAACTAACATGCATACACGCATTGAATGACTGACAAACATATTGTTCTTTTGATTACATGGATATTACTTGTATTTTTGCTCACTAACAGTTGTTTCTAATTAGGTTTTATATATTTGTCTTTTTTTAGGTATTAGCATTGATTTGCTACAACTGGATACTTATCGTAAGAAACGTTCAACATACGACATTTGCAGTTGTCTGACATTCTCTGAACTCATTTTGTTATTTCGCCCGATGGAACTACAGACACAGATTTCCTACATATAAAGAATAAAACTGAAAACGCTTTGACAAAAGAACGATGATAGTTCAGTTTGGCACAGCTGGGCCTAAGCACCAATTATAACAACATCGGTTAAAAGATCAAGTGACATTTCACAAACACCTATCGACACTTGTATTTCGAGTTATCACGTAAATGTAAGATTCTGCAAAAATATAAATATATATAAATTGGATAGCTTTTCAAACCATAGCCCCCCAGTGGCACAGCGGTATGTCTGAAGACTTACAACGCTAGAATCCGGGTTTCGATACCCGTGGTGGGCAGAGCACAGATAGCCCATTGTGTAGCTTTGTGCTCAATTACAAACAAACAAACAATCAAACCATTAGATCTTCAAGCAGATCCTTAAATTTTGTGTTTTATTTTTGTTTAATGGTGTCTGTTATAATGACAAGGTTTTGATAAAATTGTCAACCCGTGTTATTCTTTGCCTTATCAAACAGCCTGTTATCCATAGTTCCACATCGATTTTGACAGCTAAGAAATGTTTAATTTTAACATTCTTCATGTTTTTGTTAAAACATTAGTAATCGCCTTTGAAAGGGGAAATCTTCACTTCAGAATTCTAATAGAGAGTTTCGTCAACACGAGCTCGGTATAAATAGTTATGTAAACAAATGGTGAATAATCGACGTGCTACAAATTGCTGCCCAGAACACGATCAGCAGATTGTGTTGAATCTGCAAAATTAGCTAAAAGAGAAAAGCGTTGATAACACGTTCGTCTCAAGTTGCTAAACTTTACAAAGGAAGAATAATTATTATTTTCATAGAAATATATTGAGCTGTATACAAGTGAATAACACCATAATGTCGATATAATTCCCACATATGCAGATACAAAAATATACTCAAAACTTTATGTTAACGATATATCACACTCCGAGTACGGATGCGCGAAACTAGTAATAATTTTAAAGACAGTTACAAATATATAAACAAATCACGTTACTCAATGAGGCTATAAATTTATACATTAAAAATACTTATAAGACTGAATTAGACGACTATCTAAGTATATTACTGCGAATATATTTACAAAGACCCTTACAATGACCGTGGAGATAATATTATGACAAGATCATCTATTAATCAAAGAAATGTAGACAGAATAAAATGTCTATTTTAACAGCAATTTATAATAAAAGATTTGTTCACTTTTTGATAGAAACGGATATTAACTATATTGAATCCCATGGAATAGAAATTAATAAAGAATAAAATTCAGTAGGAAAAAAAAGATGATGTGTTAATCAACTTTAAAAGTAAATTAATTAGGGATCCATTAGAAATGCATTTTAGAAATCAATTGATTTGTGTAAAAAATAGCAACGTTTAATGAAATTCATTTGTTTGTTTTTTAATTTGCTTTAGCGCAAAGCTACAAAATGGGTTATCTAACCTCTACCAACTGTGGGTAATCGAGCCCTAGATTTTAGCAAACTTAACTAAAGTGGAGATAAGTCAAAATTAAAATAATATTACAAAATATGGTAACAAATCCATACGAAATAAACTTGGATAAGAAACTTTAAAATATACATGGAATTCTTATTATTGTTTGTTTTGTAATTATGCACAAAGCTACACAATGGGCTATCTGTGTTCTGCCCACCACGGTTATCGAAACCCAGATTCTAGCGTTGTAAGTCCGCAGACATACCGCTGTGCCACTGAGGGGTTGTTATTATTAATAATAAAAATATGATAATGATTTAGATTCTAAATGAGTTGAATATCCACTATGCCAAGGTAAATCTGGATCTGAGGAATAAATCCCTAAATATGAGGCAACATGATTTAATTATTAATTCAAACAAATGTATAGCACTTTCATTGCAAAGTAATCTGATCGGAAGTTAATGTTAATTTAATGTTCAGTACAAAAAAGATGTGCCTCTAAGAGTCACAAAGCTATGTAATTTAACACATAGACTTTTGGCTTGATGAGGATTTTTACTGCAATGGGCGTGTAATTGTAGGAAATACTTAAAAAGTTATCAAAACGTGTAAAAAGGAAAACAGTCGAATAAAACTGTATAATTATGTATTAAAGAATATTAACATTAATCACCCGCAACTAAGCAATTTTTAGCTTCGTGGAATCTACGTTTATTGTATTTATTATCATTGGTAGTATAAGTTTGGTCGATTAATAACACCATAATGATAACATGGCAATGTTGTTTTTCCTAAGGTAAACATATGAACATTCACTCGCTTTTGGAATGGTTCATAGCATGAACCTTTAAAATCGTCTACTTAACGTTCTGTGATCAGCATAGCGTAACTGACCTAAAATGTAGTGCGTTTTGTTTTCCTGAAAGTTTTGTATTGCCACAGTTGTTCGTTATTCTGACTCTTTATTATGTTGAAGTGAATTAAAAAAGTCAATAATTATCAATAGACAAAATCGATAGGGAATCTATGTAAAGTATATCATATTTAACCTGTTATATATATATATATCCTTATTTCTGAGAAAAAGGTTGAAAAATAATCCTTTCATCAAAACCCAACTATCCATGTTCTTAAAAAATGTCATTATTTGTCACCATCTAATGAATACTTATTTTATATGTGTTTTAAATAAAATCTTTGAATTAATTACAAAATGTTCAAAGATCACATTTCATATTACATTTTGATGTACAATAACTTCGAATGATTTAAATCACCTATTTATATTCTGGCACTAAATGGCGCTGCTAACAATGTAATCCTATAATGCCGTGAAAGTTGGTTTGGGATTTATGAGAAATCATGAAGTTACTTGTATTCTGTCTTTTAGGTAAACGTGTTATAGCTTCATAAAGACTTTTAGGGACACCAGCTCACATGCAAAAAAAACAGCAAACAAGTAGAAAATGGAGGCGAACTGAACAGTTATACGAAACGTTCATTCTGTCTAGGTGGATAGACGTTAAAAATTTAGCAAACGGATATACCTGATAAAGATCGTTATTTGAGTTATTCCACATAACGGCAAACAAACACAAGACATACACAAGAAGGAGATTTGAATTTATGTGTAATGATACACGTTTCTTTTGATGTAAAAAACGAAACCCACCACATGTATGGGTTTACCTTCTACTGGCTCAGAGGTAAGTCTGAAGGTCTATAACCGGGTTTAAATACCCGTTATGGGCACAGAACAGATAGCCCATATTATAGCCTTGCGCTTAACAACAATCAAAACCTGAAATATATATATATATATATCACTCAATATCAACTTATAATTCTATTTGGTGACTAGATCCCTATCATTTATCATTCATAAGACAACAAAGGCACACGAATTGGAGATAAAGAAGGCTCGATTTTCAGTATTAAAATTTTGAAGTAGTTCATTTTACAGCAGTTCTCAACGAAGTGTTGGATCTTGGATGAGCATAAAAAAGAGAGAATTCCAAGAGAAGTTAGGCCCAAGAGGAAAACTTGGTGTGGAACTTTTACGGTCTCTTAATCTAATGTTAATGTATAATTAGCGTAGCGAAAGTTGTTTATAGAAACTTTCAGTTGCGATGACTTTACTTTTCAGATGCATCAGCGATTATACCGAATAACCAAGTACCAAAACTATAATTAGTCAGTAACCTAAATGTAATCGAATGCATTAGCAATTAAGGATGCATAGTTATAAATACCTGTTAACCGTTATTCCGTGTTTCTTTTACCGAAAACAATTACAGAAACGTTTAATTGAATTGTCAGCAGTTATCCGTGTTTTTACATTATATAGTACACTAAATTAGTAGATTATTCTACCAATGTTCCCCACCCTCTCCCCCCAGAAAAAATAATGGAAAACTGTCTAGACAGATGGATAGAGTACATTACTTTATCTGCAGTTTAGCAACAGGAACAACAAAAGGCATAACTGATACTGACATCGTTAAGATTCCGGAGAAAGCTCTAAAAAAGTGGCATAACTTCTTTTCCTACAACTGTAGTGTAGTAATTATATTTTGTAGTGTAGTAATTATCAAAAACGAAGATAAGAAAATTCCGGGCACATGGATGTGAACTACGACTATGGGAAGACAAATGTTTTTTTTTTTTTTTTAAATCAGACATTCGTGTCAAATTAACGAAGAGAAAAATATTTAGGACTCTCCAAATTGATTGATACACCTGAATTACAAGGAAAATATCACTTCTAAAACGTTAATGTATGGCCGGGTACTTTTCGAGAAGAACAAAAATTCCCCTTTATTACATACCAGACGCTTCTATTCAAGAAATGTTTTGCTCAATCCAGTATCCACCTGTGTTATTGCAGGAGCAAGAAAGCATTGGTCCCAACAGTGGAATTGCATCAATAAAGATAAGACAATGTGACATTTTGACAGCATCCACTAATAAATTGGAATTCTACATGAAGATTTTCGAGAACACATATAAATGTAATGGTTAGAAAATAGGATTGAGTTAAAAGTTTTGAAAGACATTTCTTCTATATGCGTATATTTTCCATATATTGAAATCTAATTTTCGAAGATCAAAAGTAGATAAGAAATTGCAACACTAAAACATGAAGCGTTAACGGTTTTTTCATGTATTAGTTTATATGATAAAAGTTCTACAGAACAGTTTTGAAATTCACAATTCTGTTTGATGTCATCTTAAATAATTTAATGTTTCTAACTGATCTTTTTCGACATTCAGAAAATGTTATTCTACACCTTATATTTATCTCGTAAATAAAAAGATTTATGTTATAGATTAGAGAAGTTTTTGAATTAAAATTGAGTATCTTTTTCTTTTTAAATAGCAATGTAGTTAATTTTTACGCAGTTTATTTTAACTTTTTAAGCTATGATTGGATGCACTTAAATATTGGATCGGCTACTATGGGGATTCTAACTCACGCGAACGAACATGCAAATAGGGTAGGGAGTAACTCTCGAATATATATGTATATATACATATGCTGGTTTACAACAAAAGTTTAACCTAATATTGTTGTTAGTCTATGTAATAAAAGTATAAAACGAAATGTATAGACAACAAATTTTGATAAAAGTTTAGAAAAAAAAACGACCGTTACATTCCAGATAAAAATAAAATAATATTTTTTTCAACCAACGTTTCGCCTTTGTGGATTCATCACGGTTAATACATGGGTATATATTAACCCTTACGAAGCTGCAAATGCGAAACCTTGGTTGAAATAAAAATATATTATTTAATATTTATCTGGAATGTAAGGGTCGTTTTTCTAAACTTTTACCAAAATGTATAATTCCTTCCAGTATGCACAATAAATTTTGTATAGACAACAAAACTGGAAACATATTTGTTTATTTCTTAATTTAGAGTCTCCGTTGATTAAAGAGGCTTGTTTTTATTTTAAACGTTGGTGATATAACAGAAAATGGCTTAATTCAGAAAAGATTTACGTTTAAAACTGGATCGATATTTTTACTTTCATGATAAATTTTATGTACTTGGCTCTAGGCTAGGTGATCCCACACTACGTCTTTACTTTAGGCTTATTAAATCAACACTCACTACACTTATAAGGTTTCACGCACCTTTCTCACGGCCCTCTTGCACCCCATCACTAAAATCGTAATAAGCAGACAGTAATCGAACTGTTCAATCTGAATAAATGCATTTTGCCTTTTATGACTCCTCCTATTTCGCGAAATCAAGCGTGGCGAGACGTGACAAAATCTGGCTTTAATATAGGTTACATTATATTTACATGCATTTGCATAGTTGTTTTTGGCTTTCATAGTTTTCACTATTTCTAAAATTAACTAATTTTTATTCTGTGGGTTGTTTATAAAGTTAAATACTTATTCTATGGTAAGTAATTAAGTTTATTCTATAAAAGCTGTATTTTATGTTGGAAACTGTCAAAAGATGTCTCTATAGTGTGAACTTGAATGCTATTATCATATATATATATATATATATGCAGTATAACAATGAAATATTTCCATACCTAATTAACTTTATAATAAGCTCAGACAGTTTATTAGCATTAATTACATTTATTTTGTTAGGTATGGTAGTACACCTTAATGAATTTAAAACCATGAGTTTATATAACTTCTTCAGCCAGTTCTCTTCTGCCCAAGTAATCACTGGATTTTTTAATTTAACAAATAAGAAGTGAGTTTCTTCTTTCATTCTACGGAAAGTTATGATTATTTCAGAAGTCACAGGAAACATTAATTGAACTAGATCTGACGATATATATTAGTTTTTTTTTGTTTTCAAGAAAGCAGTGCATTTTATATTGCATGACGTTGATGTTACGATTACTATTTTATTTAAAGTATCTATACAATCCTTAAATTTAGAAAAAAACGACAGAATAAATATGTGAAGGTAGTCGATATTATCGTACATAAAAGTGTTCTTCTTTAAAATAGACATTAAGCTTATGGAATACTTTATATAAAATGACTACACATACTTCATAACGAGACTAATTAACGATTTACACTAAAACAAAGTGTAAGTAAACAAAAAATAGAAAATAGATAAATTTGACCAAATGGATGGTCAATACGTCGTTGAAATCTTATTCCTTCCCCTTCGACGTTTTTTTCACATCTATGATTTCACATCATTTTCATCATTTTGGATCATCCTAGATTGAGAATATGTTGCTATTTTTGTAAATTATTTTATTTTTACTTTGTAAATACTCTTCCAAAGGAAGGTAGTATTATAAAAAGTAATCTGTGTAGATTTTCAGTAATGTATGAACAGCTAATGAAATAACTCAAGGAGCTTTATCATTTTCAAATGATGAAAAGTCCATCTGACTTCAGAATTAAATCTATATTTTGTATTTGCATGCTTTCCAAATAGGTCCAATGAGTAGCTATTTTAGAAGATATATGCGTTGTCGTTAGGCTCAGATGTTTTTCACGTTACTAATGGTTATTCGATAGCTTCAGACTTTTGGTTCCTTGTACATGTGAATAATAATGTGGGCAGTCGCACAAGTTACTTAACAAAAAATCCAATTTTCCTAATAGCTTCTGAACTATACGAATATAGACGACAAGAACAGTAAACGCCCCGCGTATTCAGGCTACTGTATTAAAATGAGACAAGTACGACACCTATAGTCTACTGAATTTGTGTAGATATACCATAGCTCTTAAATTATTTATTTGTTCTTTTCTCCGCCAAATAAGTTACTGAAATATTGTTTTTCATCTTACAAGGCTTTAAGTTCGATCTTATAAACCATGAATAGAATAAAAATATAATTTGGATTTTTATTTTTTCGCAACGACGAATTGTCTATTATATACTTACTTTTAGGAGATAAAGAAGTACAAAATCGACCTTACAGAAGCCCTGCCGGACACTAGACACATCTATGTGATAAGTGATAAGTAGTCCTTACATAGATTGTCTCTTAAGGGAGGTAGTAGTTTTTATCGATCAAATAACTTCGGCTAGCGTTCTTTCCTCCAGTGCCATTGGATTCCCCAGTGGCACAGCGGCATGTCTGCGGACTTACAACGCTAGAAACCGGGTTTCGATACCCGTGGTGGGCAGAGCACAGATAGCCCTTTGTGTAACTTTGTGCTTCAATTCAAACAAAACAATTGGTATTATTAAAATCTTACACTTTCTGTGCGCTAGAAATAAGATAAAAAAGGATGGTTAGTTTTTTTTTCATGCTTCATGCTTACAGTAGTTCATAAGACAACAATCTGTGGGTCATGAAAAACTTGGATATTGAATATTTGTTTATATTTGATTTGAATTTGTTTCCTATTTTTTTTACTGGAACTATCTTTGGAACCACTTAACCAACTGCTTTTGGTTATAAATTATTATAGTTCTAACTTCTAAATGGGGCATTTCGTGTGTTATGAACGAACAGGAGTGAAAGAATTTGGCAGATACTTGATTAGAGAGCCAGGGCGGTCAGCGAGATGACCTCTTGCTCTTCATCTAACGCTTGATTAGAGGTAAGGTCAAATGCTAAAACTAAAGAAGTGATGAGTTTGAAAGTGACGTGGGTCTGTTAGGGGTATTATACGCAGACTTGTGTTTGTATGATAGGCTAAGATGAGGAAGGAACGAATGCAAGCATTTTTTTTTTCCATCTTTCGAAACAACGTTTGCCTGGCTTGAGTCGACCATTGGTGATTGACATTTTGGAATTACGGTGGAGATAGAGACAGGAATGTAGTATTTTCTATTTAGGACAAAGCTACTGAAGCTACATGTCTCCATCACTAAATTTGAAATATTGACCAGGGAGAAGGAAACCAATCAGAAGCACCCTAACATTTACCGTCCAAGCTAAGGGGTCGATTGTCACTCTTATAATACACTAATAGCTTAATGATATCGCATGGATCGCCAGCTTCAAATTCCAGAGTTTCTACTACAAAGCCAACTCTCGCCCCTGGGGGGTGTAGATGGGGAGTCTTTTGAGCTAAGAGTTAGACTTGATTTTGTATATACATTCAGGCATAGCATCAAAAGCTTTTATAATAATTCAACACTTGGCCCTAAGGTTCAAAATGTAACGAAATACGTATTACGTTATTAATGAGAGACATCTGCTTTCTACTTTGTATAGCATGAAAATGAAAAATATCTAAATTCTATATAAATTAATAAATCTAATTCAGTCCAATATATATCAATGTTACAAAGAAAACAGTGTTGTGTTTGTTGTATTTAATTTCCTGAAAAGACGAAGTATTAATTGTATATGTGAGTATTGATGCACGTGTGGTTACAATAATGTAATATCAGTTACATTAAAATAGTGTATTGATGTACGTGTTGTTACAATAATGTAATATCAGTTACACTAAAATAGTGTATTGATGCACGTACTGTTACAATAATGTAACATCAGTTACACTAAAATAGTGTATTGATGTACGTGTTGTTACAATAATGAAACATCAGTAACACTACAATCGTGTATTGATGTACGTGTTGTTACAATAATGTAATGTTAGTTACACTGAAATAGTGTATTGATGTACGTGTTGTTACAATAATGTAATATCAGTTACATTAAAATAGTGTATTGATGTACGTGTTGTTACAATAATGTAATATTAGTTACACTGAAATAGTGTATTGATGTACGTGTTGTTACAATAATGTAACATGTAACACGCTGTGTTGGTAATGTTGCTTTGTTAGAAATGACTCTGCTCTATAAGCAATACTCTTTGGATAGAATGATTTATTCTTGTTTTTCATACAAATACTCATCAGCTTAACTTAACCCTAGAATTACCATGGATCCCTTAGGCTTTTTAAACAATTTTATCTAACCTATTCATGTATCAAATTGCTTGTAATCACGGTTTTGTTGATGGCAGGATCAATAATAACATGTCAGTCACCAAAAACCATTTATATAAAAATACTATCAATATTGAAATTAATTACATTAATTACTGCTAATGTTCCTACATATTTTATACAGAAAATGGGTAAGAACACTAAAATATTCTGTTAGTTCTATATATTGAATATTGTAACAGGCAATAACATAAAACTCCTCAGTATTATGTAATACTAGCAGATGCTTGTTGAAACATTTCAACGTTAATTTTCCAAAGCATAGTGATGAATAAATAAAATATGTGCAGTCAACCCAATCCCTTAGACCGGAGCGTGTATCCAATATGGTTGTCTAGTGGGCCGTTTACAACCGTTTTTTGTTATTCCATGTGTTATTTTGATAATGAAAATTGCATTGCGTTTGTAAGTAAAGGAGACTGTCTGCAATACAATAGGTGCATCCAGCACAATAGAGCGCTCAGGTTCGCTAAGTAGCTGCGGGGATTTTTTCCGCTGGATGCCATCGTTCCTTGTAATTTACTGAGCGCAAGAAAATACCCTTACCGAAGTGAGCGTTTTTTGACAGTTGTCATTTCTATATGAAGTGTCAAAGGGGAGATATTCAATTAATTTGAAATGAATTTATTCGACATTGTAGGATAAAATCATGTACGGATATAATACCGATATGAAAAATATATATAAACATAAACAAAGCAACAACAAATATACAGTCAAACACTATCCTCTCTTTATGCGTTTTCTTTTCCGTTCATACTCTTATCTTCGAAATATTTCTTTCAATCAGCTGAGCAGGTAGTCCTTTTTTTCGTAAAATTTCCACACAAAAAGAAACATTTTTGTGTGTAATAAGTTTTGGGCCTTTCAAAACATATGAAGATTGTCGGATGGATATTGATATCGATATGAAATTTTAGGAATTGAATAATTAATAATTTTCCTGTAACATAGTCTTAAAAAGAAGCATTTTGATATAGAATTTCTTTCTGCGATTAACCTCTCATGAGATGCAGAGCATGACAGACAGACAGACAGACAATTGGCTATTACATATATATTGTTGTTCTTGTTCTTTGTTATTAAGCACAAAGCTACACAAAGGGCTATCTGTACTCTGCCCTACACGGGTATCGAAACCCGATTTATAGCAATAGAAGTCCGCAGATATACCACTGTGCCACTGGGGACTATATATATGTATATATATATATATATAGATAGATAGATAGCTAGATGTGGACCCATCTGTATTGAACGGCGCAAAAACAAGTCAGTGACTAGAGAGTTAAACAGGCTTTTTAGGAGGGGCCTAGGATCATGGTATTTCCCCCCAATAAGTACAGGGACAGTCAATATAAGAGATACAGTTTCGAAAAATACTAGACAGTGGAAATGTGA
This sequence comes from Limulus polyphemus, assembly GCF_000517525.1. Taxonomy (NCBI): domain Eukaryota; kingdom Metazoa; phylum Arthropoda; class Merostomata; order Xiphosura; family Limulidae; genus Limulus; species Limulus polyphemus. The sequence goes on along the minus strand of NW_013666071.1, from coordinate 399,260 downwards.
GGACTCTTTGATATTCAAACATGCTAAATTTAATGATAATTTTTTACTTCTAAATCACACTTGCAGCAAGTGTAACATATTTGTTTTCCTAACCCATTTATGGTCTTTTATTTAATATTTTTGTTTTCACTTGTGGCTGATTTCCGAAAGATCATACGACCAAACTTTCGATATTTGTGGCATTAAGTATCCTGCCATTCTAACTATCTACAATAATGTTGTATTATTCTGCCATCAAATCATAATATAATTCGTGTACAAACGTACAAAGAAATATAATTCTTCTCATGGTTTTACACCTATTGTTTGTAAACGTTAACAATACGTCTGACTAAATAGATAAATACGACAACAAAGTTTCATAATACAAGCAGCTTTGGTAAAACTGAAAGGTGCGAGTTTTGGTACATTCCCCGAAAATACGTCTTTGTTGTATCACTCAGTAGATAATACAACCGTTTCTGCTCGAAAGAGGTAACGGATTCCGATACAAAACAGCTTACTAGCTACGTAACTAACAATGCTTCAATAAAGAACATCGATTGAATACTTGTCTCTAGGCAAGGTTTATTTACATGGCTGAACCCAGGTGAATGTTTACAGCATAGGCTACGATTGATCTGGTGAATACGCAAATATCCTGCTTATGAAATTTGTAAGCCAAAACAAGTGCAGTGGAAATGTTATATTCTTTTTTCTTTAATAAAACTGTTGAAATGTTTATATGAAAGTAGTTTTATGCGCACATACTTTTAAACAGGAGATAGAAAACGAAAGATCGTTTTGTCAGTTATAATGGTAGAATATCTGAATATTTTATACGGAGTTTTTAAACCCCTCCGTATGATAAATGTGGACAAATAATGTGACTATACTTTTAGCCGTTAAAACTATAAGAACAACAATAATCTTGCAGTTTGAAAAACTGGATACCTACTAAATTAGCAAGGTAAAATATACAACATTGTTGTTGAGGTTTTGTCGACTTAGGAAAGTAACAACAATCAAAAGCCATTGTATACTAAATTAGCGAAGTATAATATACAACATTGTTGTTGATGTTTTGTCGACTTAGGAAAGTAACAACAATTAAAATCCATTGTATAACACACATTCATAGCAAGCCAAAAACAAGAGTTATTTATTTTAGACGCTATCATTATAACATTTTTAAAGTTTGTTAAATAACAGCTACAAACACATACGTTAGAAAGACTCGTATAGCCTTCAGTCCAGTTGCTACTAATCTTATAGACTGGAATTTGAAATAGCCACATCTTTAATTAAGGCAGATTCACGTGTTTCATGCACATATGTGGAAAGAAAGTTAAGACTTTTATTCCTAGTAGTCAGCTCAAATTCTACAAAATTTTTAAAGATCTCATTTCAGAAGTCAAAGTACACACGCATGTTAAAATTTCTCAAACAGTCTCTGCTAAGAAGTCATAACTAGAAATCGTATAGTGAGTGTATTTAGATGTTGTGAACTTTCGTTTCTCAAAAAAAACACACCAAAAAACGTTCTTAATACTCATTATATAATAATTTTTCGTATATAGAGACATATAGTTTATTTTTCTAGAACCAAAAAATATTAGATGTGAATTCAAGATGCCCATTCCTTTTTTTTTTAACTATTTAGTTCCCGTACTAAAACTGTATTAAACGCAGATAAGGTTCACGTATGTCATAAATACAGTTTGGAAATTTGAATGTCTCAACAGCTGATAATGATATGTTACTTGTAATGAAAAAGTGTAATATTTTAAAGACTTAAAAATATTTGACTTAAACATCTTTGTGAAATTACGTGTTGAATTTTTGTAGATACACAACTTATAGATTCATATCGCTATTTAGATAATAATAGTAATATTTCTCATGTGTATATCAATAGGAAGAAGTATAATCAGTAATTAACATTTCATATATATATAAATTTCTCTAGCCTCATAATGGAGCTAATACCGATTGTGCTTTTATTTCTCTATGTAAAATCTAATACAGTAACATATAGGTTTTACCCCAACAATATCGACGTACGAGAAGTAATGTCTTGGAGTGCCTTTTCCAAAGGATGCTCCAGAACACTTTGAATCATATCAGGAATTTGTTTTGACTTTAAGGGGTTTTGAGGTAATCTCTCAGATATAAGGCTTGAGAGGTAATAAATCTTTCGACATTATGTAAACCTTCAAGATGCTAAATGTCAAGCGGTTTTATAGGACCAGACAAGAGCCAAACATTTATCATCAGTTCTATTTTTTAAGTCTTTAGTTGGTTACACCTTAGCTGCTCTGTCGCTAACTTCGCTTGACATACGTGTGTGTGGAGTATTCTTGAGAACTGTTTCATTAAGAGCTATGTGGTTTATCCAGTACTTGAGAATTGTTTCGTTCATAACTTTATGGTTTATCCAGTACTTGAGAATTGTTTTGCTAAGAACTTTGTGGTTAATATAATATAATAGTTAACAATTTGTCAAATATTATAATATAATATAATAATCAACAATTTGTCAAATATTATAATATAATATAATAGTCAAAAATTTGTCAAATATTATAATATAATATAATAGTCAACAATTTGTCAAATATTATAATATAATATAATAGTCAAAAATTTGTCAAATATTATAATATAATATAATAGTCAACAATTTGTCAAATATTATAATATAATAGTCAACAATTTGTCAAATATTATAATATAATAG